>NW_017678789.1:0-19888 GCF_001879085.1 Nicotiana attenuata
TTTTGCATCATCTCCCGAATATCTGTGCATGCAAAATGCAGGCTATCCCCGATATCGGCCAAAGTCCATCTAATTGCCCTTTTTTCGCCTTTGAAGCACCGCAAAGTGGCCTCAACCTGCATGTTAGTAAGGCAAGAAGAAAGAATAACTGGTAAAGTTGAATTAGAGCCCAAGAATTCATACCTGAGGTGTGGAAGTAGTGGCTTCAACTCCAACACCAAGGGTTCCTCAATTGAAGGTTTTGTTGGTGGAGTTTTCCGGTTTTCAAGATCCAAAGACAATTTTCTAGGCTCATAGGAATAAGACCCATCCCATGTAAGGCATTGACACGCTCCACTCTGCTTGCATCATCATTGTCATCAAGATTTAATAGCACGACCTCAAGGGGATCCTCCACATTGATCATAGCACTGGTGTCACCCACAATCACAGATGTGACAAGGTCTACAAATGAGCACACCTCGGTGCTATTGGGTTGCTTCATAGACTTGCACACATGAAAGACAACCTTTACATCACCCACCTTGAAAGTGAGTTCCCCTGCTTCCACATCTACTAGAGCCTTCCCTGTAGCAAGGAAAGGTCTCCCTAATATGATCGGGACCTCATAGTCGACTTCACAATCCAAAATCACAAAATCCGCAGGATAAATTTGTCCACCCGAACAAGCACATCATATACTATACCCAATGGTCGCTTCATTGATCTATCCGTTATTTGTAGTCGCATGGAAGTTGGCCTTGGTGGCCCAATACCCAGAGTCTTGAAAACCGGATAGGGCATCAAATTGATACTAGCCCCCAGGTCACACAAAGCTTTAGCAAAGTCCGCACTCCCAATGGTGCAAGGGATGGTGAAAGCACCGGGATCCTCAAGTTTCGGGGCCATTGAATGCACTATCGCACTAACTTGGTGAGTCATCTTTATAGTTTCACAATCCATAGAACGCTTCTTTGTGACCAAGTCTTTCATGAACTTTGCATAGCCCGGCATTTTTTCAAGAGCCTCTACCAAAGGCACATTAATTGACAAGCTCTTCATCATATCAATGAACTTTTTGAATTGATTATCATTTCTCTGCTTTGAGCCTTTGAGGATAGGGTGGAGGTGGCCTTGGCAAAGGAGCCCTTTCTTTTGGCACAACAGGCTCCAGCATGTCAATCACGCGTTCCTTAGACTGGTTCACGGCCTCTTGAGTTTCCACCTCGGTTTCATTAATGTCAATCCTCACTTCATTGTTCACATTGTCATCAACCACATCTTCAACTACCAAAGGAACCACATCTTCTTGCAACTCAACATCATCATCAACGACTTGCTTTTATTTCGAGGCATTCACATCACCGCCTCTCCCACTTCGTGTTGTAACCGCCATGACATGGTTGTTCCCACCCTTTAGGTTCACTACCGTATCACTTGGTAGAGCACCCTTCGGGCGAGTATTTAATGATTGAGAGATTTGGCCTAATTGCACCTCCAAATTTCTGATAGAGGTATTGTGGGAAGCCAACTGTGCATCCGAATCCGCATTCTTCTTCATCATTTTCGAACATCATTTCAATTCTACCCATATCATTACCCGAAGAACTAGGACCTTGAGAAGGGAAAGGGGGTGGATTGTTCGGTTGTTGGTACATTGGGGGCCTTTGAAAGCCTTTCCCCCGGTTTCCTTGGTTTCCATTATTCCATCCACCTTGATTATTGTTGCCACCCCAATTGTTGTTATTACCATTCCAATTCCCTTGGTTGCCTTGATTGTTGTTCTGATAGCCCCAGTTGCTGTTTTGGTTGTTGTTCCCCCAATTACCACTGTTTTGTTGTTGATTGCCCCAATTGCCTTGCGGTCTCCACAATTGTTGGTTTGAAGAGTTGCCCCGTTGGCCTTGAAAATTGTTCACATATTGTACATCTTCATTTTGCTCATCATAGCCATCATATTGAAACCCATCACTATCATCATCAAATTGCTCAGAATTCCCTTGGTTTTGTTGCCTTATTTGCCTTCTCTTGTTGACAAGCATATTAACACCCTCCATGGCATTCACCTGGCAAGGATGTTGGACTTGTTGCAACTGTGCCTTAGCTAATTGGTTCATAGTAGTTGTCAACTCTGCTATTGCTTGCCCATGGTCATGTAATTCCTTATGCAAATGAATAACCTTAGGGTCACCTTGAGGAACATTGGCTCTACTTTGCCATGCGGAGGATGTGTCCGCCATCTCATCAAGAATGGCACAAGCTTCATCATACATCAATTTCATAAAATTACCCCCAGCGAGTTGATTGACTATGCATTGATTTGTTGTATTGATGCCCCGATAGAAGGTTTGTTGTATCATCGTCTCTGTCATATCATTATTGGGGCATTCCTTCACCATCGTTCTATACCGCTCCCAAATCTCATGCAAAGGTTCCGTGGGTTCTTGCTTGAAGGCCAATATCTCATCTTGAAGTGCCGACATGTGCCCGGGTAAGAAAAATTTAGCAATAAATTTATCCGCCAACTCATCCCAAGTTGTGATGGAATGGTTGGGAAGTCTCTCAAACCAATCCAATGCTTTCCCCCGAAGTGAGAATGAGAAAAGCCTCAACCTAAGAGCATCCTCGGACACATTCGTCTGCTTGCTACCCCAACATGTATCCACGAACCCTTTGAGATGTTTGTAGGCATTTTGATCCGCAGCGCCCGTGAAATACCCACGCTGCTCAAGTAAGGTCAACATCACATTAGTTATCTAGAAATTGCCCGCCCGGATTCTGGGTGGGACAATAGCACTTGCATAGCCTTGGTTCGGTAGCACCCGAGGAACCGCTCTTGGAGGTGGCGGAGGAGGGTTTGGAACGTTTTCATTAGCATTGGCCTGGCGGCCTCGTCGTGGTCCGGGAGGTAGAAGAGGCACCTCATCATCTCCAAGGTCATCTACCTCCTCCACCGCATTCACATTTCCAAGAGGGTCATTTGCATTTAAAGCCATTTTGGTACTTGTAGTATTGACACAAACAAATTAGTAACAAAGAAGGAAAGAAGAACAACACACAAAACTAACTAAATAGATAGCCAAAACCGTTAGCTCCCCGGCAACGGCGCCAAAAAGTGATCGCTGCCAACTCCGCACTACTAATAAGTAGCAAGAGAGGGTCGCAATAGCTTTTACCTGATTTTTGGGTCGGGATTGAATCCACAGAGAGCTAGGATTGGAATCGAGTATCTATCTAGTTTAGGATTGCGTATGTGTTCTTAATTACACTTCTCATCATTTTTGGGGTTTTCTTTATAATTTTACTTTTAACAAACTACAAATTGTAAATTTAGCTAAGAGTCAAAATGCTACGAGTTGTTCAAATAGGTTTAAAAAGCACTAGGGTAGTGACTACCGCCTAGGTGGTCAATTGACGGGTACTTGAACCTAAGGCACATTTGACATATTTGGGGAGTATGTTATAACCGTTGCACTACTTTACCCACTCTACACCTCTCGGTGGTTTGAGCGATTTTGCCCGAATTGGCTTTCTCAAGACCAATTAGTTCAATTCGGGTATTACTCTCTTGAGGTTTAACCCTTTAATTAGGGCTATCAATCTCTTGAGTATGCCCCAATTCATTATTGGAGCAATTTCGGAGACTTAGGCTCTCTTTCTCAAGAAGAGCTCAACTCAACTCAACAAAAACTAGTGTTTGCAACCACTAATTCAGAAATTAACCATGAAATTTGCCCAAATAACAAACACCCATAGTCAATTTAGCCTTAAATTACAAGACCTATCAATTGCCCACACTAGTGTTGAGCCACAACCCTAGCTATGGGGTCTAGCTACTCATATTAGAAGAAGAAAAGCAAGAAATAGAAGAAGATAAGCACATATCTGATGTAAAGTCGACCCACGAGCGCAGCTGATGTAATGCAATATCTGATACCCTAAAAATGGGAAAAGAATCTATTTTTACTAAGCTGAAAAATCTGGACGAAATTGCCCCTGCGGGGTTAGTGCGGACCGCACAAAATGGACCGCGTCCGCACTAACCCCGCAGGGGCAATTTTTGTCCAGATTTTTCAGCTTAGTATAAGTAGATTCTTTTTCCATTTTTAGGGTATCAAAACTGATCTCTCTGAACTTGGGCTCCGCGGACCGCACAGAATGGACCGCGGCTGCGGAGGCTTCTGGCGCGGTCCGCACAAAGTTGACCGCGGACCGCGGAGGCTCAAAACATGAAAAATCATCCTCTCTGAATCATGGCACCGCGGACCGCAGAGAATGGACTGCGGCTGCGTTGCCTTTAGTGATGACCGCACAAAATGGTGTGCGTCCGCACTGCCTTGAAGCCTGAAATTCAACTCTCTGAATCTCCCAGTGCGGACCGCACAAAGTGGTGTGCGGCCGCACTGGGCCTGTTCTGCATGAGATTGCTTTATTTTTGGCACTTGTGCAAGTTTCACTCCTTTTTAGCCGATCTTTGACATTTTGTCACTTTGTTGATCAAACCTGCAATCAAGCACAACTTGTTAGCCTTTTGGGACTATTTTGTATGAATATTTGATCAAAGCATAAGCAAGAAGGAGTATAAATTGCGTCAAAATCCCTAGTTATCAGCGACCAAATGAGAGAGCATCAAGAAAGGGTAGATAAGATACCAGGCTCCCCAAAACTCCTACCAAAGCGGGACGCCACCGGTTTGTGTAACCACCGTATAGCAACGAGGTCGCACCACATGCTATATCCAAAACGTTCAGGATGCCACCATACCTAAAGATATACAACGGCACAACGAACCTTGAGGATCACAACATCCACTACGTCGCCGCAGTGAAAGGCAGCGACCTTGCTAAAGAGCAAGTGCCATCTATATTGGTGAAAAAGTTGGGTGAATCCCTAACCGGGGGATCATTAACATGGTACTCGCAACTGCCCACATGATCCGAATAGGCATTTGAACAAATGGCCGACAAGTTCGTCACAGCCCATCAGGAGCTAAGAAAGCGGAAGCTAGGGTGAATGATATATTCGCCATTAGATAGTCACCTTGCGAAGGGCTCACGGACTTCCTCGCCCGGTTCAGAAGAGTGAGAATGACCCTTCCAAATGTATCGGAGGGGATGGCAGTAGTAGCTTTCCAAAACGGGCAGAACAGGAGCGGGTCAAGGGCGACCAAAAAGCTGTTGCACAGACATGAAGTACCCTACCACCACTTGGGAAGAAATACATAACGCTTATTGTGTTAAGGTGATATCGGACGAGGACGACCTTAATGGGCTGACCCAGCGGTTGACATCAGTCCAGATGGAGTCGAGAAAGATCACGGAAACGACAATAGGAGGGATCATGCAGGTCCGCACCTCAATTGCGAAAGACACCAGCCGTACACTAGAACGGCCGCCGTACCACCTCCCCGCCACGGTGATGGCGCCAAAAATAGGGACTCACCGAGACAAAAGAGGTATGCCTCCACTATTATCTGCTCATAACTTTTGTGGTTCTCCTTCAGATATAGTCTATGCTCTAGAGAAGCTCGGCCCTAAGGTGAAGTAGCCACAAAGATGAAGTCCGACCCAAACCCCAAAAAATCGAACGCCCTTTGTGAATTACATCAGGAGCGAGGCCACAAGGCCGAAGACTGCATCGTCTTGAGGTAGGAGGTAGTAATATACTCAACTAGGGGCATTTGAGAGAATTTATGAGTGACCGAGGAAGAGCGGACTTCGCTCGCGGACGAGAACAACACCAGGGGCCGCCAAAACCACCTTCCCCAGTTCGGCCCATTCAAATGATCATCGGAGGAGGCGACGATGCATCTATCAACAACACGAAGTTCACCACCACCCACAAACTCAAGCGGTCAATCACCAATGAACGGCATGACGAACTCGAAGGAAGTATCACCTTCTATAAGTCAGATACCCACGATTTGGTCTTTCCTCACTATGACGCCCTTATCATTACTTTACGTGTTTTTGATACTGATGTAAGACATGTCTTCGTTGGTGATGGAAGCGGCGCATGCATCATCCATCCTCGAGTTCTCACCCAAATGAAGCTCGAGGACAGGATAGTGCCACGCTGCATCACCCAATAGGTTTTAACTGTAACGACCCAACTGGTCGTTTTGAGTATTTCCACTTCTCTCGGTGAGTTAGAGCCAAACTCTGTGTTTCAAAGCCTTTAGAGCCTCATTCTAACCTTCCTTTATTTGTGTGCGCAGTCGGGGTATTGACCCGGGAGGCTTTTATGCTTTAAAAAAACTGATAAAAATAAGAATTTTTAGCTAAAAAGTTAGTTTTAGTTGATCTCGGTCAAATTTTTGAGTTAATTGACCCGGAACCATGTTTTGACGGTCCTGGTGGGTCCGTATTGAAATATGGGATCTGCACGTATGTCCGAAATCGAATTCTGAGGTCCTTATCTTGAGTTATGAATTTTTATTGAAAATTAAAAGTCTGAAAATCTGATATTTTTAAGAATTGATTGAATGTTTTACATTGTTGATACTGGGTCTGTATTTTTGTTCTGGAGCTCGGTACAAGTCCAATATAATATTTTTGACTTATCTGTGAAATTTGGTGGAAAACGGAGTCGGTTTGACGTGATTCGAACGTCCCGTGGTAAAAATAGAGATTTCAAAGCTTTCTTGAAAACTCCATTAAATTAGGTGTCCAATTCGTAGTTCTAGGTGTTATTTTTGCGATTTGATCGCGCAAGCTAGTTCGTGTGATGTTTTTAGACTAGTATGCACTTTTGGTTTGGAGTCCCGAGGGGCTTGGGTGTATTTTTGGATCATTGGTTGAGAGACTAGTAAAGTTACGTAATTTGGGAGCTTGACCATGGTCAATATCGGGTTAAGACGACCTCTTTTCAGTGTTTTTGATTGCGGGAGCAAGTCCGTAGCGTGTTTTATGATTGAAATTCGTATATGGTTTGTGTCCGAGAGTTCGCGAAAAAAGTTTCGGGGTGGTTTCGGATCCTTTCGGAGAAGTTTGGGTTTTGCTGGTTTCTGGTGCGACACTGTTCATTCGCAATTGCGAACCTTGTATAGCAATTGCGAAAACACTGTTCATTAGCAATTAACCTTTTATGGCAATTGCGTAAACACTGTTCATCTGCAATAGCCAACCATTCATGGTAATTGCGAAAATACTGTTCATTTGCAAATGCGAAGTTTCGTTTGCAAATACGACATCTGCAGCCTGTTAAGTGCTGAGAATTCCGAGTTTTTGATTTATTTTTCATATTTTTGAACTCTAGATTCAAGGTGAGGCAATTGTGAGAGGGGATTTTCATACCAAAATATTGGGTAAGTATCTTTAACGAATTTACAACTATATTTCATGATTTTATACAAGATTTAACATCAAATTCGTGAGAAATCTATGGAAAAATTTTAGGATTTTGTCAAAGTTTTGAAAAATGAAAAATTGAGATTTGAGAGTCGAATATGACTCGAATTTGAAAACAAAATACATATTTGGACCCGTGAGGCTGTGGGTAGTCAAGACCTAACCTTAGACCCGGGTTTTGACCGGGCGAGTCCGGGGTTTGACTTTTGTTGACTTTTGGGAAATCTAATAAAAACCATAGCTTTATTAATTGAAATTCTTTCCACTTGCATTGTGTGATATATTCAAGTCATTGATGGCTAGATTGAGCCGGGCGGAGGCGAATTTTGTTAAGGAGAAGGGCTAGAGTGAGTGTTGAGTTAGCCGAATGGAGGTAAGTGTTTTTCCTAACTTTGTTGAGGGAATTTTTCCTCTTATATGTCATTGTTTGCTACATGTGGGGGTGATACATATATAAGGTGACAAGCGAATATGGATGTGCCGGGGTTAATCATGCTCGGGGGTTTTACATAACTTCCTTCCTTCATGCCTCACTAGATTTACCGATACTAAGAACGTAGTATAATATGTTAGTAAGCAAGACTTAGCCTAATATAATTTGATCAAATTTGATAGAATTCCGAGAATACATGGATGTGTCTAGTTTGGTCATCCCTATGCAAAATTATTTCTACATCGCTACGGCCGATAGTTTGAGATGCTAGATTCCATACTTGTGTTGTTGATAAATGGTGTGATTTGTGGAAGTACTTTAATTATATGGCCCTTGAGAGTTCATTGAATCATTATTGACTTGTAAAGCAGTGATTGAGAATTTGATTGGAATATTCGTTGAACACTTTCCTCGATGTTATTTATACTTCTTGCCTTGCCATTTTATTGATATTCATATGATGGGTAAGGAAGAGCGTAAAGCACGACGGGTGATGCCGTGCCATTTTATATTCATTATCATGTGAGGAAAAGTGTAAAGCACGAAGGGTGATGCCGTGCCATGTTATTGAAAGTAAAAACACGAAGGGGGATGCCATGCCATGTTATTGAGAGTAAAAGCACGAAGGGTGATGCAGTGCCATATCATTTGAGAGTAAAAGCACGAAGGGTGATGCCGTGCCATTTCATTTATATTGTTATGATTGTGTGTTACCATGAGGTAATGGCACGATGGGTGTTTCCGTGCAGGCGAGGATGAGGGACGTGCATTATGTTTGATATCGCTCTTCCGTGTATACGTTCATGTCTTTACCTTGAATTGTTATTGTCATAATTATAGATCTAATGAGACTTGTTGCTATTGTTCTATGATTGATCTCTATTTCAATTGTTGTTTTGTTGCTCATACCTTCTGCTTGCTTAACTTGCAAATACCATTCCTATTTCCTGCTTTTATAATTATACTCATGTTGTGTCTACTCGGTTGTACTTTAGAATAAACCTTCCATCATGTTAGCCATTCATGCCCTTACCTATCAACTTGTAAAATCATGTATTCCCGTCTTATTTAATATATTTGTACTTAGGCCTCCAATATGCTAGTTAATTGAAGTTGATATTCGTAGTTTTCCAGTTGTTGTTATTACTCACGTGCTTTTCGCTTAGTCTTTTACTGTTGCCCACATGTGTATCCTTGTCCATTGTTGTACTTGCATATTTCCTACTTTGTAATTCATGTTATCAATATTTCGATCATCTGGTTGGTTCTGTTACTCGTACATTTGGGAAGGATGAGTTGAACGCACGAAGGGTGTTGCCGTGCTAATTGATTTGTTACATAAATTTATTTGTATATGGTGAAGATGAGATAGAAGCACGAAGAGTGTTGCCCTGCCATTTGACTTGATATCTTGGATATACTTCTCATACCAGGAAAGATTGTAAATCTTTTGCTGTGATTCGTGCCATTTCACTTGATATCTTGGATACACTTCTCATACCAGGAAAGATCGTATATCTTCTACTGCGATTCCTGCTAGTAATTGTTGACTGTCTCGCAGAGTTGTGTACGGTATTTTTATCTGTTATGTTTTGAACTGCGTATATTGTTAGTCTAATGTACATGTTATAACAATAAGCATCTTTCAACTAAAGCCTCGTCACTACCTCGACGAGGTTAGACAAAATACTTACCGGTACATGGGGTCGGTTGTACTGATACTGCACTTCTGCACGTTTCGTTTAGATTTTGGAGCGGAGTTGCTGGTGACGTCGGGTGCTGATTCAGAAGCTGTTCGTGCGTTTGGATATAGCTGCCACTTGTCCTTGGTAGTTTAGATTATTGCTAATCTGTTTATGTAACCTTCAAACAGAACGTGTATTTATTTGTATCAGTTTTGAAATTCCAAATCTTAGAAGCTCGTGATTCGTACTACCAGATCTTGGTAAACTTGTAAAGGTTCAGTTAGCTATTCTCTACTTTCTTATTATCTCAGTCGTATTATGTTTTTCATGTTAGCTGGCTTACCTAGCGGGTTGAGTTAGGTGCCATCACGACTTGTGATTTTTGGGTCGTGACGTTAACAATGCAGTTGAGCGGACATCTGGAGAAATCACGCTGCCCGTCTTGGTCGGCGGCATCACCTTGGAGACCACGTTCCACATCATAGACGAGGATACGTAGTACCATACCATCACATGCCGACCATGGATACACGCCATGAAAGTAGTCCCCTCCAGTTTGTACTAAGTCGTTAAATTTCTCACCCCCTGGGGAGTATTCTACATTTGGGGAGAGCAATGCACGGCTCGAGAATGATATGGCATCGCCCAAGACTGCACATACACCCAACAGTTGAAAGTAAAAGCCGAGGAAGCATAGCAATTAACGAATTTAGGGTCGGATGGCGATGAAAAGAAAGACGCCATCAGCGACCCTGAAATCATAAAAGCCACTGGGTCAACCGGAGAGGACCTCGACCCCGCCCCACTAGATGACAACCACCAGAGCAAGAAATCTTTCATCGGCCACAAACTCCAAGATCCAAATAAATTTCATCAATTCTTGAAAAATAACTTATACCTATTTGCTTTTTTCCATGCAGACATGCCAGGTATCCCAAAGGAGATAGCAACTCACAAGTTGAACGTCGACCCATTTTACCCCCTAGTAAGGCAAATTAGACGAAAGTTCAACTCTGCAATAAATGATACAGTTCGTGAAGAGGTCGAGAAATTGTTAGTGAATGGTTCTATCAGAGAATTGAAGTACCCCTCAGTGGGTCGCCAATATGGTCATGGTAAAAAAGAAGAAAGATAAGTGGAGAATGTGCGTGGACTTCACATATCTGAACAAAGCCTGCCCAAAAGACTCGTTCTCGCTAACCCAAATCAACCAACTCATCAACGTCACAACTGGGCACGAACTGCTGAGTTTCTTGGATGCCTACTAGGGCTACAACCACATCCTCATGGAGGAGGAAGACCAGGAAAAAACCAACCTTCATCACCCACCAGGGGATGTACTACTACAAAGTGATGTCGTTCGGGTTAAAAAACATGGGGGTAACGCACCAGAGGCTAGTGACTAAAATGTTCAAAGGTCAACTCGGCAAGATCATGGAAGTATATATAAATGACATGTTGGTCAAGTCAAAGAGAAAGGAAGACCATATCGACCACCTAAGGGAAGCCTTCGACATACTCAGAAGGTACAACATGAAATTAAACCCCGAAAAATGTGCTTTCGGCGTGATATCTGGAAAATTCCTCGGTCGTATGGTTGTTGTTTGGGGTTGCACGAGGTTTATGTCTTGCTATTGTTACTATTGATATTTTCACTTGCGGCGTGACAAGGCGTGCTATATATATATGGGTTGCGCATGTTGCGAGACAAGGTGGGAACATTATTATTGCACACGTGGCAAGACAAGCTGGGCTAAGTCTGGGATTGATTGTGATACTTGTGATGGCCTGGAGCATTCTTGTTGTTGATATTTGTGTAGTGGTACATATACCGTGTGAGCTTTCTCTTGTGAAAAGTTGTCGGAAAATATTATGCGCGGCTGTCCATTTCTTTTTCTAGACCTACTAGTTGGCATGAACTATGTTTGAATACTTGCACAAGCATACAGGTAGCTAAGCACTCTTATCGATTAAAGAGGATTCTTGATATTGTTGAGTATAGATGCACACTCTTGTTTACTTGCCTTCTATGTGAGAATGGCTCTATTTGGGGCGTGAGTCATTAATGCGGTTATAAAGTGTAATGAGAGCACATGCTGCCAAGTGATAGGGTTCAGGTATTGGGACCCGTGCGTTGTGAATAGTTTGAGGTTCGGTACCTCGTGGAGTTTATTGGCTAAAACATGGTATGAAAGCGGTCGCTTTTTGTTGAGTTATTACTTTTACTTTCTTTATTTGTGATTATCGGGTTTAGGCCGTGTTTCTATTCATTCTTCTGTGTCATTATTATGGTATTCCGCTGATATTTGTTGTTTTTCTTTCTTACTACAATTACCGTCTTACTTGCCATTTCGCGTAGTCTATATGTAGATATCATACTCTGTTATTGCTATACTTATACTTGTTCAGGTTATTTAGTCAAGTAGCTGTCTTGACTGTTCCTCGTCACTACTCTATTCAGGTTAGTCTTGATACTTGCTGGGTACCACTGTGGTGTACTAATACTATATTTCTGCACAATTTTGTGCATATCCAGGTACCTCAGGGTTAGTTGATCATTAGCTAGCTGTGCGGGTTGTCGCTGTAGAGACTCAAGGTAAACTTGCTACTGCGTTCGCAGGCTTCGGAGTCACCTTCTGATTTTATATTCACACTATTTACCTTATTTCAAACAGTTGTATTTTAAATTTGTAGTAAACTCTGTAGAGCTTATGACTTGTACTACCAGTTTTGGGAATTGTTAATTCTATAGAGATTTGTATTTTCAGAAGATGTAAGGTGTTATTTAATTATTATTGTTATTCAGTGAATGTTAGGTTTACCTAGTCCCTAAGACTATGTGCCATCACGATACCCAACGGAGGGAAAATTGGGTCGTGACAAGTTGGTATCAAAGCTCTAGGTTTATAGGTGCTACGAGTCATAAGCGAGTTTAGTAGAGTCTTACGGATCGGTATGGGGACGTCTGTACTTATCTTCGAGAGGCTATGGAACTATTAGGACTGTTTCACTTCCTTCATTCCTATCATGTGAGTTTATTGATCTCGATGTTTGAACTTTTATCATTCCATTTTCTCATAGATGGTGAGGACACGAGCTGTAGTTACTGATGACGTTACCCCCCGGAGTAGATGTCGCTAGGGGTAGAGGCAGAGGCCGAAGAGGAGCACGTGCCACGGCTAGAGCATCTACCAGAGCAGCGGATGAGGAGCCGTAGTAGCTCCGATTGGGGAACATGTACCGGAGGCGCCTGCTGTTACCCCCGAACTTCAGGAGACCTTAGCATTGTTCTTAAGCATGTTTGGTATATTGGCTCAAGCGGGGTTGATTCCAGTTGTACCAGCTACTGCACAGATCGGGGGAGGGACTCAAACTCCCGCCACGCACATTCTAGAGCAGCGAGTTCTTGTTAGTCAGGTTCCAGGTGTCATGGCGACACAACATGTGGTTCCAGTTCAGCTCGTGGTTAGGGCAGCAACATTTGAGGAATGACAACTTAGACTTGAAAGGTACAAGAAGTACCACCCTCCTACCTTTAGCGGATTGGCGATAAATGATGCCAGGGTTTTCTGGAGGAGCGTCACCGCATTGTCCGTACTATGGGTATTGTGGAGATGAGCGGGGTTGCTTTTACTATGTTCCAGCTCATGGGTGCGGCTTATCAGTGGTGAGGGGCGTATGAGTTGGTAGCCCGGCCGGCCAGCTTCACTTATATGGGTTCAGTTTTTTGAGATGTTCCTTAGAGAGTTTGTCCCTCAGTCCCTTCGAGATGCATGACGCGCGGAGTTTGAGCAGCTGCGCCAGGGCACTATGTTCGTATCATAGTATGCCATTAGGTTCAGTGATTTGTCAAGACATGCACCTGTATTGGTCGCTACAGTTAGAGAGTGTGTCCCTATATTAATAGGGGGGCTCATGCAAGATATTCGGTCCAACATGGCTCGGGAGTTGGAGTTGGATGTTTTGTTTCAGCAAGTGGTGGGGATCACTTGCCGAGTGGAGGGCATGTAGGACCAGGAGAGAGAGGACAGGCGGGGCCAGGGGAGAGAGGACAGGCGGGGGCAGGGGAGAGAGGACAGTCGAGGTCAGGAGAGAGAGGACAAGGAGGCAAGGAGGCCTCGAAGACCGGAGAGATCTACTAGTCCTTATTTCGGAGGCAGGGTACGGCATGGTAGGGGTTTTGTGGGTCAGCCAGTTCAGTTTGCACTTCAGGCTTCGCACAGTGTTTCAAGTGCTCAAGGGTCTCAAAGTACCTGTATCGCACAACTCCCACAACCACGTCAGCAGAGAGGTTGCTTTGGGTGTGGAGATACCATTACAGGGTGAGAGATTGACCCAGGCTCCGAACATATATGTCACAACAGGGTATTCAAGCGAGTAGAGGGCACCCAACAGAGGGAGACCCGGCTCATTGATGTGCTTCATATAGTAGGCTCGAGGTCGCTGTGCTAGATGATATCATACAAGTATGCTATTGATTTGTTATAGAGAGGCACCACTCATATTTTGTTTCGATTATGCTTATCGGGGCGAGTTCCCTTATTTGTTGCTTCACTTATAGGTGAGTTCATGACTTAGTATTTTGTGTCTGTGTTTGCCCTTGTTGGGAGATTCTATCGGTGGCAGCCCATGTCTATCGTTTGTTTTTATTCATTATTGAGAATTTACGAGTCTAGAAGTGATTTCATGTTGTCCATTATGGTAGGTTTTGATGTGATTCCTGAGCAATTTGGTTACGGGTTGTAATTTAGATACTTTACCGGGGTGAAAGTTCAGTAAGTGTTGTGATTTTATTGGAAGAATTGAGTTAGTGAAAGGTTTCAATTGGTATGATGTGTATTCGACTTGTGATTTAGAGTTGAGGGTGAGACCCTCGTGATTTCATGTGATTTGATATGTTTGAGCCGTGCTGCATGCCGCCGTGGAAGTTATATCATGATGAGATCATTGTGATTTGTTCATATACCTTGATTCTTTCTTTTTAAATTGATTCGTAATATGGTACTGATGGAGAGTTGTGCAGGTCGGGCTTGTTTGATATTTCTCTTATGTGTTTCTCCTTACATATTCAGTCATTTTCGTCATGTGCTTATTTGAGTTATAGTTACGGGGTGTATACCCGGTGGTGTTAGATGTGACTTGTTGATCCGAGCATATAGTTATGAGGTCATCTTGTTTCTTGCATCATTGTCAGCGTTGTAAAGGTTTGAGACGGGTTTCTAACGGGTATGAGGCTAATTGTTGGTGCTGGTTTTGATTACGGGCATCTATTATGATCATGAAAGTTATTATGGGCCTATGTGTGGTGTGTCATGTTGGGTGGTCGTACCTTATGGGTGTGGGCATGAGTTGTTGCAGCTGGTTGAGACTGATACCATGTGTGGATTTGGAATCGGGCCTTTTGGGAGACGAGTGGAAGGTGAGAATTTTGACTCTACGGCTTATTGGTGTTGGTAGAAGAGATAAACTACAGTTGAGATGGTGTCGTCAGGCTTATGTGGATTGGGGTGACGTGGGGTCACCCGCAGGTGTGTGTTGTATTTGTGCATTTAGTGATCTGTTGTCTTCGAGGCAATTCTTAGCACGTTCGAGGACGAACGTTTGTTTAAAAGGGGGAGGATGTAACGACCCGGCTGGTTGTTTTGAGAATTTAAGTTTCGTCTGGAAGTATAAGGTCCTGAGCAGCTTCGTATTATGTGTATTGACTTGCGTACATGGTTGAATTCAGTTACAGAATGATTCGGAGTCAAATCGGAAGAAGGATTCAAGTTTTGGAAGCTTAAGCGGTAAGAATTGACCGAAATTTGATTTTTTGTGTAAACGGCCCCAGAATGGTTTTTGAATGATTTCAATAGCTTCATATGGTGATTTTGGACATAGGAGTGTATTCGGATTTGGATTTGAAAGTCCGTAGGGTAATTTGGAGCATTTTGGCGAAAGTTGAAAAAGTTGAAGCTTTGAAGGTTGAGAGTTTTGACCAATATTTGAATTTGGTAATATTGGGGTCGGAATGTGATTCCGGGAGTTGGAACAACTCCTTTATGTTATTTGGGACTTACCTGTAAAATTTGACGTCATTCCGAGTTGATTTGGTAGGTTTAGGCGCGAGTTTTAGAAGTTCGAAGATTTGAAAGTTCATAAGTTTTATTAATGGTGTGATTGGTAGTTTCGACGTTGTTTGATGTGATTTGAGACCTCGAGCGAGTCCGAGTTAGGTTATGGAACTTGTTGGTGTGCTTAGACGGGGTCCCGGGGGCCTCGGGTGTGTTTCAGATGGGCTACGAGTCATTTTCTCCTATTTTGGAACTGCTAAATATGTCATCTGGTTTTCTCCTCGCGTTTGTTCCTCCGCGTTCGCGAAGGGCAATTTTGGAGGAAGAGATATTTGTTCTTCGCATTCGGATACCTCCTCTCGCGATCGCGGAAGCCTACCCTTCCCTTTTTCGTGGAAGCCTACCCTTCCCTTCTTCGCGGAAGCCTACCCTTCCACGCATCCGCGTAGGCCAGTTGTGAGCCATCAGACCTTTCTACTCCATGTTCGCGGGTGTGTCTTCGCGGGTGTGTCTTCGCGGTCGCGAAGCACATCTTGGCAGACCTTATTTTTCTTCTCCGCGAACACGATCCTTCTATGCTTTAACACCTGGGCAGCAGAATATATCTTCCAAATCGAGGGTTAGACCATTTTTATCATATCTTGACTTGAAGAGCTCAGCTTTGAGCGATTCTTCGTGGGATTTTCAAACAAATCGATTGGGTAAGTGTTCTTCGCCATGAATTTATTATATTCATGATTTTATCTTTATTTTTATCACTTAATTAGTGTTTTTGAGTGGGGGAATGGGAATTTTTGAAGAAAATTTTCAAAATGAAAAATCATGATTTGAGGGACGAATTGGTATCGGAATTTGATAATTTTATGGTTGAACTCGTATCGGAATGGGTGTTCGAATTTTGTAAAATTTATCGGGTTCCGAGGTGCGGGTCCGGGAGTCGACTTTTCGATTGATTTTTGGATTTTGATAAGGTTGAGGCTTTTATGATCCGGAATGGTTTCTTATGGGTTTTATTTGTGCTTTGAAGTTATTTTGGCTAGATTTGAGACGTCTGTAGGCCAATTAACCCAAGAAGTTCATTTTAGAGTATCGGTATGTCTTCTTTGAGGTAGGTATGTTTACCGTGAAAATGGTAACGACAATTGAATTTATGAAATGGGACTCTAAAATACGTGATTTATTCCCAAGCTAGTTGTTAGAGCAGATGATGCTAGTATTATGAATTTTAACGATGGAGCGTGAGCTAAAACGAGATGATGATTAAACCGAAGGGCCTGCTACACGGATATACGCTTGGCCGATGGGGACTTCGAGGTCAACCTCGAGGTCGAGCTCGGGCTATTGAGGACAATCGAGAGTAGTATAATAGCTAGAGATATAATCAAACGAAGCTATTTGTAACCGAAACTAAGTTGTACGATGAAGAACACATATAAAGATGAAGAACACATACAGAGGCATAGGATATCGAGGTATCCTCGGTATTAGAGAGAGCCAATAAGTTTTAGCAAGAAGGGAGAGAGAGAAGTACTATTGCACTTTGTAGAATTGTTGGAGCCTGCCTTACAGGGTATTAATGGCTCCCCTTTTATAGGAGGGAGGAGCCTAAACTTAGTTACAAGATACGTTGCGTGATAAAGAAAAGGGGATGGGACAGCCAGCTAGCTTCATAACGTGTGCGTGGGCCGATTTCGAGCTGCTCGAACAGATTTAGTCGACCCCGGATACTTTCTTCGGGAACTTTCTACTTTCGGCGGGGTTTCGATCGATGTTACTTTCGGCTAGATGTCGACACATCCTGAGGGAAATGGCCGGCTCGAGACCCCGGACCTCTGGAGTGATCTATCGAACCATTTTGCCAATGAGAAGTCGGTCCTCTGATTTCACCGTGCACAGAAAGTCTCCGCGTTTCTTAGAGGGTAGCGATAAGAAATGTTTTTGACACCCCATTCCGCGGGCTCTTGAAATGACATCGTGCTGTTGGCGTAGCCACTCCCGCAAATGTCAAGGCATTTCACCTTTTCGTTCCTCCAGGGTCATTCAGAAATATCATGACTCCTTGCTCCTCGGGGTCATATCGTTGTTTATCGATTCAGCTTTCATGAACGCATTAATTGTGCCTGTCGTTACGCATTATGGGGCTTCTCGTGATCAGCATTTCATTCAAACTTCCTTCGATATCCATCCTTCTCTCCTTTCCTGACATTTTTTAGTCTTTGCTATGTTTAAGGCCCACGGCCTCAAGATCTTACGCCATATATGCCATGGCCCAACTCTCGATCCCTTTTTGGTTGGACGAATGTGTGCCATCGTGAGGTTATCGTTGTTGTTGTTGTTGTTGCTGTTATTGTTGTTGTTAGTGTTGTTGTTGTTGTTGGCTCGGAGCGACAAAGTAGGGGGTCAATTTCCTCCGAACCGGGGAAAAATTTGGATTATGCACCACCACTCAAGAGGGGGCTCAGATTATACACTGCTGCTCACCCTCTTTCCTCGGCTTGGCGTGTTACATCCTCTTTAGATTCCTCAGGGGTATGGTGACGGTCTCCGCTGGCTGTTGCCTCCCGGGCCGAGGCAATGTTTCAAGAAATAGCTTCGAGATGGTGGTACTGGCGGGGTTCGTGCTGTCGATACCCCCTTTTTCTCGCAAAATCGGGTTTATGACATTTGAGAGGACAACTCGTTCCCTTTTGGGAATTGGGTTTAAGAGAAGTGAAGAGTCGCCACCTAATGATTAAAGTACATTAGGACACTAAGAAGGGTTTTGTTTCGATAACCAGAGATTGGGTAAGGGCTTGAAATTATCCCAAGGGAAAGGTGTTAGGCAACCCTCAGAATCCACTAGTGTGGTTCCCGGCCAAGCTATTGTTGTGACTTTAGGGTACAAATAACATATAGACAAATAAGGCTTCAAATAAGAGGGGATTTTCACATAAAGGTTGCAAATAGATGGAGTGAAAAAGAAACGAAAGAAAAGCTGAATTTTTGAGAGAAAAAAATAGTTTGAGAAATTTGAAATAAAACAAGTAAAAGAGAGAGGGGAGGAGGGTCCTAGGTTTATAAATAACATGGATCACCCACACAACACCCGGTAACCACTTATACACGTGGTATTATCGCGTGGTCATCATATCCATATCTACCCTTTCCCACCCCGTTAAGGTATTAAATGCAGAATGGTCTCGTTTCACTTATTGCATGCTATTACCCGCCCCAATCCTATCAGTCCCGGAGGCATTTGGGACTACTAATCCTAAAGGGAAAGGGTATGAGGTTTTATAGTTTTAAAAGGACAAAATTCCAGGGCGACAATCAAAACACATAGAGCAAATATGGGAAAGGCATTCAAACACATAAGGCTCAAATAGACCTCCTTAGATCAGAGAAAACATATAGTTTAGCATGTCTTGCACGTACTGATTAGGGTCTGATTAAACTTAAAAGTTAAAGCAGGCTGATTTTTCACATATTTTCAGATAAGAAGTCCGAGTTAGACCTGCCCGCTGGTTGTAATTAATAAAGATTGTTGCAGTTTATAACTTTTACCCTAAGGCTTGCCTAAGTGATAGACGAAAACCTATAGGCATGATGTCTACAAATTTCAGAAATAAGAAAATGAACTGATTACATGCTGATTTAAAGGGAAGTTGCTCGTTAAAAATGAATTTTAGAAAACACGAGTTTTGCTATTGGTAACGCATTATTACTGCTAATTTTAGACTCATAAGCAAGTGAGGCTATTCAGATTTGAATTAGAACCCCTATAGGCATGCTTTCTATGTGTTTGCCAACTTAGAACATTGTTATAGACATAGAAGAGTGCAGAAATCCTATAACATGATATCTAGGTGTTGCATTGTTTTACTGAAGGCCTATAAACACGTTTGCCTAGTGAAAAGCGGGTATGCAAGAATCAGAATAGACCTATAGGCATATTCTCTACGTGCGTGTGCAGAAGCTATAGACATAATATCTACATGAAAGTGCAGATCCCTATAGTCATGGTATCTAAATGAGAATGCAGAGTTTCTTATAGACATGATGGCTAAATGAGATGCAGAAATCTTATAGGCATGATAACTACATGAAAATGCATAAGTCTTATAGGCATGCTAACTATATGAAAGTGCAGAAATCTTATAGGCATGGTAACTATATGAAAGTGCAGAAATCTTATAGGCATGGTAACTATATGAAAGTGCAGAAATCTTATAGGCATGGTAACTATATGAAAGACACTGAAATTAGAGATTCCTATAGGCAAGTTATCTACCCTTTTCATGCATAGTCACCCCTCCCTTTTCACTAAACATCCCCGCGCAGGTTTATTACAAAGTTATTACAGCCCAGAATGGAATAAGAAAAGCAAAATTACATCAGAAATTAAAAGTA
>NW_017678790.1:0-1559 GCF_001879085.1 Nicotiana attenuata
GTTGGAAAATAATCAGGGTAAGCTAGAACCCACTAGGGAGTGGTGACCCTCCGTTTGAAAATCATCAGGTTATGCTAGCATCAACTAGGCAGTAGGACCCTATCTTGGAAAGTCATTAGGATATGCTGGCATCAACTAGGGAGTAGGAACCTATGTTGGAAAGTAATCAGGTTATGCTGGCATCAACTAGGGTATGGGACCCTATTTCGGAAACTCATCAGGTTATGCTGGCATCAACTAGGAAGTTAGACCCTATGTTGGGAAGTCATTAGGTTATGCTTGCATCAACTAGGGAGTGAGACCCTATATTGGATGGTCATCAGGTTATGCTAGCATCAACTGGGGAGTGAGACCCTATGTTGGAAAGTCATCAGTTTATGCTGGCATCAACTAGGGAGTGGGACCCTATGTTGGAAAGTCATCAGGTTATGCTTGCATCAACTAGGGAGTGAGACCCTATGTTGGAAACTCATCAAGTTATGCTGGCATCAACTAGGGAGTGGGACACTATGTTGGAAAGTAATCAGGTTATGCTTGCATAAATTAGGGAGTAGGACCCTATGTTGGAAAGTCATCAGGTTATGCCTGTATCAACTAGGGAGTGGTGACCCTATGTTGGAAAATAATAAGGGTACGCTAGCATCCACTAGGGAATGGTGACCCTATATTTGAAAATCATCAGGGTATGCTAACATCAACTGGGCAGTATCACCCTATATTGGAAAATCATCAGGTTATGCTAGCATCAACTAGGGAGTGGGACCCTATGGGAAACTCATCAGGTTATGCTGGCATCAACTAGGGAGTGGGACCCTATGTTGAAAAGTCATCAGGTTATGCTCGTATCAACTAGGGAGTGGGACCCTATGTTGAAAAGTCATCAGGTTATGGTTTCATCAACTAGGGAGTGGTGACCATATGTTGGAAAATCATCAGGTTATGCTGGCATCAACTTAGGAGTGGGACCCTATGTTGGAAAGTAATCAGGTTATGCTTGCATCAACTAGGGAATGGTGACCTTATGTTGGAAAATCATCAGGTTATGCAAGCATCAACTAGGAAGTAGTGACCTTATTTTTGAAAATCATCAGGTTATGCTAGCATCAACTAGGGAGTGACACCTTATGTTTGAAAGTCATCAGGTTATGCTGGCATCAACTAGGGAGTGAGACCCTATACTGGAAAATCATCAGGTTATGCTGGCATCAACTAGGCAGTGGGATCTTATGTTGGAAAGTCATCAGGTTATGCTGGCATCAACTAGGGAGTGAGACCCTACGTTGGAAACTCATCAAGTTATGCTGGCATCAACTTGGGAGTGGGGACCCTATGTTGGAAAATCATCAGGTTATGCTAGCATCCACTAGGGAGTGGTGACCCTATGTTTGAAAATCATCAGGTTATGCTGGCATAAACTAGGGAGTGGGACCCTATGTTGGAAAGTCATCAGGTGATGATGGCATCAACTCTTAAGTGGGACCCTATGATGGAAAGTCATCAGGTTATGCTGTTATAAGCTAGGGAGTGGGACCCTATGTTGAAAAGTCATCAGGTTATGC
>NW_017678790.1:4807-7032 GCF_001879085.1 Nicotiana attenuata
TATGTTGGAAAGTCATCAGGTTATGCTGGCATCAACTAGGGAGTAAGACCCTATGTTGGAAAGTCATCAGGATATACTTGAATCACCTAGGGAGTGGGACCCTATATTTGAAGGTCATCAGGTTACGCTAGCATCAACTAGGGAGTGAGACCCTATGTTGGAAAGTCATCAGGTTATGCTGGCATCAACTGGAATGGGACCCTATGTTGAAAGTCATCAGGTTATGCTTCCATCAACTAGGGAGTGGTGACCTTATGTTGGAAAATCATTAGGTTATTCAAGCATCAACTAGGATGTGGTGACCTTATTTTTGAAAATCATCAGGTTATGCTAGCATCAACTAGGGAGTGACACCTTATGTTGGAAGGTCATCAGGTTATGCTGGAATCAACTGGGGAGTGGGACCCTATGTTGGAAAATCATCAGGTTATGCTGGCATCAAGTAGGCAGTGGGATCTTATGTTGGAAAGTCAACAGGTTATGCTGGCAAATACTAGGGAGTGAGACACTATGTTGGAAACTCATCAGGTTATGCTGGCATCAACTCGGGAGTGGGATCCTATGTTGGAAAGTAATCAGGTTATACTTGCATCAACTAGGGAGTGGGACCCAACGTTGAAAGGTCATCATATTATGCCTGCATTAACTAGGGAGTGGTGACCCTATGTTGGAAAATAATCAGGGTAAGCTAGAACCCACTAGGGAGTGGTGACCCTCCGTTTGAAAATCATCAGGTTATGCTAGCATCAACTAGGCAGTAGGACCCTATCTTGGAAAGTCATTAGGATATGCTGGCATCAACTAGGGAGTAGGAACCTATGTTGGAAAGTAATCAGGTTATGCTGGCATCAACTAGGGTATGGGACCCTATTTCGGAAACTCATCAGGTTATGCTGGCATCAACTAGGAAGTTAGACCCTATGTTGGGAAGTCATTAGGTTATGCTTGCATCAACTAGGGAGTGAGACCCTATATTGGATGGTCATCAGGTTATGCTAGCATCAACTGGGGAGTGAGACCCTATGTTGGAAAGTCATCAGTTTATGCTGGCATCAACTAGGGAGTGGGACCCTATGTTGGAAAGTCATCAGGTTATGCTTGCATCAACTAGGGAGTGAGACCCTATGTTGGAAACTCATCAAGTTATGCTGGCATCAACTAGGGAGTGGGACACTATGTTGGAAAGTAATCAGGTTATGCTTGCATAAATTAGGGAGTAGGACCCTATGTTGGAAAGTCATCAGGTTATGCCTGTATCAACTAGGGAGTGGTGACCCTATGTTGGAAAATAATAAGGGTACGCTAGCATCCACTAGGGAATGGTGACCCTATATTTGAAAATCATCAGGGTATGCTAACATCAACTGGGCAGTATCACCCTATATTGGAAAATCATCAGGTTATGCTAGCATCAACTAGGGAGTAGGGCCCTATGGGAAACTCATCAGGTTATGCTGGCATCAACTAGGGAGTGGGACCCTATGTTGAAAAGTCATCAGGTTATGCTCGTATCAACTAGGGAGTGGGAGCCTATGTTGAAAAGTCATCAGGTTATGGTTTCATCAACTAGGGAGTGGTGACCATATGTTGGAAAATCATCAGGTTATGCTGGCATCAACTTAGGAGTGGGACCCTATGTTGGAAAGTAATCAGGTTATGCTTGCATCAACTAGGGAATGGTGACCTTATGTTGGAAGATCATCAGGTTATACAAGCATCAACTAGGAAGTAGTGACCTTATTTTTGAAAATCATCAGGTTATGCTAGCATCAACTAGGGAGTGACACCTTATGTTTGAAAGTCATCAGGTTATGCTGGCATCAACTAGGGAGTGAGACCCTATACTGGAAAATCATCAGGTTATGCTGGCATCAACTAGGCAGTGGGATCTTATGTTGGAAAGTCATCAGGTTATGCTGGCATCAACTAGGGAGTGAGACCCTACGTTGGAAACTCATCAAGTTATGCTGGCATCAACTTGGGAGTGGGGACCCTATGTTGGAAAATCATCAGGTTATGCTAGCATCCACTAGGGAGTGGTGACCCTATGTTTGAAAATCATCAGGTTATGCTGGCATAAACTAGGGAGTGGGACCCTATGTTGGAAAGTCATCAGGTGATGATGGCATCAACTCTTAAGTGGGACCCTATGATGGAAAGTCATCAGGTTATGCTGTTATAAGCTAGGGAGTGGGACCCTATGTTGAAAAGTCATCAGGTTATGC
>NW_017678790.1:9669-16869 GCF_001879085.1 Nicotiana attenuata
AAAGTCATCAGGTTATGCTTGCATCAACTAGGGAGTGAGACCCTATGTTGGAAACTCATCAGGTTATGCTGGCATCAACTAGGGCGTGGGACACTATGTTGGAAAGTAATCAGGTTATGCTTGCATAAATTAAGGAGTAGGACCCTATGTTGGAAAGTCATCAGGTTATGCCTGCATCAACTAGGGAGTGGTGAACCTATGTTGGAAAATAATCAGGGTACGCTAGCATCCACTAGGGAGTGGTGACCCTATATTTGAAAACATCAGGATATGCTAACATCAACTTGGCAGTAGGACCCTATATTGGAAAGTCATCAGGTTATGCTGGCATCAACTAGGGAGTGGGGCCCTATGGGAAACTCATCAAGTTATGTTGGCATCAACTAGGGAGTGGGACCCTATGTTGAAAAGTCATCAGGTTATGCGGGCATCAACTTGGTAGTGGTGACTCTATGTTGGAAAATAATCAGGTTATGCTGGCATCAATTTAGGAGTGGGACTCTATGTTGTAAAGTCATCAGGTTATGCTTGAATCAACTAGGGAGTGGTGACCTTATGTTGGAAAATTATCAGGTTATGCTAGCATCAACTAGGAAGTGACACCTTATGTTGGAAAGTCATCAGGTTATGCTGGCATCAACTAGGGAGTGGGACCCTATGTTGGAAAATCATCAGGTTATGCTGGCATCAACTAGGCAGTGGGATCTTATGTTGGAAAGTCTTCAGGTTATGCTGGCATCAACTAGGGAGTGAGACCATATGTTT
The DNA here is from genome assembly GCF_001879085.1 of Nicotiana attenuata. Taxonomy (NCBI): domain Eukaryota; kingdom Viridiplantae; phylum Streptophyta; class Magnoliopsida; order Solanales; family Solanaceae; genus Nicotiana; species Nicotiana attenuata. Next base: position 10,435 of record NW_017678790.1, read on the forward strand.
GAAACTCATCAAGATATGCTGGCATCAACTTGGGAGCAGGGACCCTATGTTTGAAAATCATCAGGTTATGCTAGCATCCACTAGGGAGTGGTGACCCTATGTATTAAAATCATCAGGTTATGTTGTGGGACCCTATGTTAGAAATTCATCAGGTAATGATGGCATAAACTCTGAAGTGGGACCCTATGATGGAAAATCATCAGGTTATGCTGTTATAAGCTAGGGAGTGGGACCCTATGTTGAAAAGTCATCAGGTTATGCGGGCATCAACTTGGGAGTGGGACCCTATGTTGGTAAGTCATCTGGTTATGCTGGCATCAACTAGGGAGTGAGAACCTATGATAGAAAGTCATCAGGTTATGCTTGCATCAACTAGGGAGTGGGACCCTATGTTGAAAAGTCATCAGGTTATGCTCGTATCAACTAGGGAGTGGGACCCTATGTTGGAAAGTCTTCAGGTTGTGCATTCATCAACTAGGGAGTGGGACCCTATGTGGAAAAGTCATCAGGTTATGCTCGTATCAACTAAGAAGTGGGACCCTATGATAGAAAGTCATCAGGTTATGCTTGCATCAACTAGGGAGTGGTAACCCTATGTTGGAAAATAATCAAGGTATGCTAGCATCCACTCGGTAGTGGTGACCCTATGTTTGAAAGTCATTAGGTTATGATGGCATCAACTAGGGAGTGGGACCCTATATTGGAAAAATCACCAGGTTATGCTGGGATCCACTTAGGAGTGGGACCCTATGTTGGAAAGTCGTCAGGTTATGCTTGCATCAACTAGGGAGCGGTGACCCTATGTTGGAAAATAATCAAGGTATGATAGCATCCACTCGGGAGTGGTGACCCTATGTTTGAAAGTCATTAGGTTATGATGGCATCAACTAGGGAGTGGGACCCAATGAGAAACTCATCAGGTTATGCTGGCCTCAACTAGGGAGTGGTGACCCTATATTTGAAAGTCATCATGTTATGCTGGCATCTACTAGGGAGTGGGGCCTATGTTAGAAATTCATCAAGTTTTGTTTGCATCAACTAGGAAGTGGTGACCCTAAGTTGGAAAGCCATCAGGTTATGCTGGCATCAACTAGGGAATGGGACCTTATGTTGGAAAGTTATCGGGTTACGCTTGCATCATCCAGGGAGTGGTGACCCTATATTGGAAAGTCATTAGGTTATGCTGGCATCAACAAGTGAGTGAGACCCTAAGTTGGAATGTCATCATTTTATGATGGCATCAACTAGGGAGTGGGACCCTATGTTGGAAAGTCATCAGGTTATGCTTGCATCAACTAGGGAGTGGTGACCATATGTTGGAAAATCATCAGGTTATGCTAGCATCAACTAGGGAGTGGTGACCTTATGTTGGAAAATCATCAGGTTATGCTAGCATCAACTAGAGAGTGGGACCTTTTATTGGAATATCATCAGGTTATGCTGGCATCAACTAGGGAGTGGGACCCTATGTTGGAAAGTTATCAGGTTATGCTGGCATCAACTAGGGAGTGGGACCCTATGTTGAAATGTCATCAGGTTATGCTGGCATCAACTAGGGAGTGGGACCCTATGTTGGAAAGTCATCAGGTTATGCTGGCATCAACTAGGGAGTGGGACCCTATGTTGGAAAGTCATTAGGTTAGGCTGGCATCAACTAGGGAGTGAGACCCTATGTTGGAAAGTCATCAGTTTATGCTGGCATCCACTAGGGAGTGTGACCCTATGTTGGAAAGTCATCAGGTTAGGCTGGCATCAACTAGGGAGTGGGACCATATGTTGAAAAGTTATCAGGTTATGCGGGCACCAACTAGGGTGTGGGACCTTATGTTGGAAAGTTATCAGGTTATGCCGGCATCAACTAGGGAGTGGGACCCTATGTTGGAAAGTCATCAGGTTAAGCTGGCATTAAATAGGGAGTTAGACCCTATGATAGAAAGTCATTAGGTTAGGTTGGCATCAACTAGGGAGTGAGACCCTATGTTGGAAAGTCATTAGGTTAGGTTGGCATCAACTAGGGAGTGAGACCCTATGTTGGAAAGTCATTAGTTTATGCTGGCATCAACTATGGAGTGGAACCCTATATTGGAAGGTCATCAGGTTATGTTGGCATCAACTAGGGAGTGATACCCTATGTTGGAAAGTTATCAGGTTATGCTTGCATCAACTAGGGAGTAAGACCTTATGTTTGAAAGTGATCAGGTTATGCTGGCATCAACCAGCGAGTGGGACCCTATGTTAGAATGACATCAGATTATGTGTGCATCAACCCGGGAGTGGGACCCAATGTTGGAAAGTCATCAGGTTATGCTGGCATTAACTAAGGAGTGAGACCCTATGTTGAAAAGTCATCAGGATATGCTGGTATAACCTACGGAGTGGGACCCTAAACTGGAAGGTCATCAGGTTATGCTGGCATCAACTAGGGAGTGAGACCCTATATTGGAAACTCATCAGGTTATGCTGGCATCAACTAGGTGGTGGGACCTTTTGTTGGAAAGTCATCTGGTTATGCTTCCATCACCCAGGGAGTGGTGACCTTATGTTGGAAAATCATCAGGTTATGCAAGCATCAACTAGGAAGTGGAGGCATCAACTCTGAAGTGGGACCCTATGATGGAAAGTCATTAGGTTATGCTGGCATCAGCTAGGGAGTAGGACCCTATGTTTAAAAGTCATCAGGTTATGCGGGCATCAACTTGGGAGTGGGACCCTATGTTGGAAAGTCATTTGGTTATTCTGGCATCAATTAGGGAGTGGGACCCTATGTTAGAAAGTCATTAGGTTATGCTTGCATCAACTAGAGAGTGGGACCCTATGTTGAAAAGTCATCAGGTTATGCTCGTATCAACTAGGGAGTGGGACCCTATGTTGGAAATTCTTCAGGTTATGCTTTCATCAACTAGGGAGTGGTGACCCTATGTTGGAAAATCATCAGCTTATGGTGGCATCAACTTTAGAGTAGGACCCTATGTTGGAAAGTCATCAGGTTATGCTTGCATCAAATAGGGAGTGGTGACCCTATGTTGGAAAATAATCAAGGTATGCTAGCATCCACTCGGGAGTGGTGACCCTATGTTTGAAAGTCATTAGGTTATGTTGGCATCAACTAGGGAGTGGGGCCCTATGGGAAACTCATCAGGTTATGCTAGCATCAACTAGGGAGTGGGATCCTATGCTGGAAAGTCATCAGGTTGTGCTGGCATCAACTAGGGAGTGAGACTCTATGTTGGAAAGTCATCAGGATATGCTGGTATCACCTAGGGAGTGTGACCCTATATTGGAAGGTTATTAGGTTACACTAGCATCAACTAGGGAGTGAGTCCCTATGCTGGAAAGTCATCAGGTTATGCTGGCATCAACTGGAATGGGACCCTATGTTGAAAGTCATCAGGTTATGCTTACATCAAATACGGAGTGGTGACCTTATGTTGGAAAATCATCAGGTTATGCAAGCATCAACTAGGAAGTGGTGACCTTATTTTTGAAAATCATCGTGTTATGCTAGCATAAACTAGGGAGTGGCACCTTATGTTGGAAGGTCATCAGGTTATGCTGGAATCAACTAGGGAGTGAGACCCTATGTTGGAAAATCATCAGGTTATGCTGGCACCAAGTAGGCAGTGGGATCTTATGTTGGAAAGTCATCAGGCTATGCTGGCATCAACTAAGGAGTGAGACCCTATGTTGGAAACTCATCAGGTTATGCTAGTATCAACTAGGGAGTGCGATCCTATGTTGGAAAGTAATCAGGTTATACTTGCATCAACTAGGGAGTGTGACCCAATGTTAAAAGGTCATCATGTTATGCCTGCATCAACTAGGGAGTGGTGACCCTATGTTGGAAAATAATCAGGGTACGCTAGCATCCACTAGGGAGTGGTGACCCTATGTTTGAAAATCATCAGGTTATGCTAGCATCAACTAGGCAGTAGGACCTTATCTTAGAAAGTCATCAGGATATGCTGGCATCAACTAGGGAGTAGGACCCTATGTTGGAAAGTCATTAGGTTATGCTTGCATCAACTAGGGAGTGGGACCCTATATTGGATGGTCATTAGGTTATGCTGGCATCAACTGGGGAGTGAGACCCTATGTTGGAAAGTCATCAGTTTATGCTGGCATCAACTAGGAAGTGGGACCCTATGTTGGAAAGTCATCAGGTTATGCTTGCATCAACTAGGGAATGAGACCCTATGTTGGAAACTCATTAGGTTATGCTGGCATCAACTAGGGAGTGGGACACTATGTTGGAAAGTAATCAGGTTATGCTTGCATAAATTAAGGAGTAGGACCCTATGTTGGAAAGTCATCAGGTTATGCCTGCATCAACTAGGGAGTGGTGAACCTATGTTGGAAAATAATCAGGGTACGCTAGCATCCACTAGGGAGTGGTGACCCTATATTTGAAAACATCAGGATATGCTAACATCAACTTGGCAGTAGGACCCTATATTGGAAAGTCATCAGGTTATGCTAGCATCAACTAGGGAGTGGGACCCTATGGGAAACTCATCAAGTTATGTTGGCATCAACTAGGGAGTGGGACCCTATGTTGAAAAGTCATCAGGTTATGCGGGCATCAACTTGGTAGTGGTGACTCTATGTTGGAAAATAATCAGGTTATGCTGGCATCAATTTAGGAGTGGGACTCTATGTTGTAAAGTCATCAGGTTATGCTTGAATCAACTAGGGAGTGGTGACCTTATGTTGGAAAATTATCAGGTTATGCTAGCATCAACTAGGAAGTGACACCTTATGTTGGAAAGTCATCAGGTTATGCTGGCATCAACTAGGGAGTGGGACCCTATGTTGGAAAATCATCAGGTTATGCTGGCATCAACTAGGCAGTGGGATCTTATGTTGGAAAGTCTTCAGGTTATGCTGGCATCAACTAGGGAGTGAGACCATATGTTTGAAACTCATCAAGATATGCTGGCATCAACTTGGGAGCAGGGACCCTATGTTTGAAAATCATCAGGTTATGCTAGCATCCACTAGGGAGTGGTGACCCTATGTATTAAAATCATCAGGTTATGTTGTGGGACCCTATGTTAGAAATTCATCAGGTAATGATGGCATAAACTCTGAAGTGGGACCCTATGATGGAAAATCATCAGGTTATGCTGTTATCAGCTAGGGAGTGGGACCCTATGTTGAAAAGTCATCAGGTTATGCGGGCATCAACTTGGGAGTGGGACCCTATGTTGGAAAGTCATCTAGTTATGCTGGCATCAACTAGAGAGTGAGAACCTATGATAGAAAGTCATCAGGTTATGCTTGCATCAACTAGGGAGTGGAACCCTATGTTGAAAAGTCATCAGGTTATGCTCGTATCAACTAGGGAGTGGGACCCTACGTTGGAAAGTCTTCAGGTTGTGCTTTCATCAACTAGGGAGTGCGACCCTATGTTGAAAAGTCATCAGGTTATGCTCGTATCAACTAAGAAGTGGGACCCTATGATAGAAAGTCATCAGGTTATGCTTGCATCAACTAGGGAGTGGTAACCCTATGTTGGAAAATAATCAAGGTATGCTAGCATCCACTCGGTAGTGGTGACCCTATGTTTGAAAGTCATTAGGTTATGATGGCATCAACTAGGGAGTGGGACCCTATATTGGAAAAATCACCAGGTTATGCTGGCAACCACTGGGGAGTGGGACCCTATGTTGGAAAGTCGTCAGGTTATGCTTGCATCAACTAGGGAGCGGTGACCCTATGTTGGAAAATAATCAAGGTATGATAGCATCCACTCGGGAGTGGTGACCCTATGTTTGAAAGTCATTAGGTTATGATGGCATCAACTAGGGAGTGGGACCCAATGAGAAACTCATCAGGTTATGCTGGCCTCAACTAGGGAGTGGTGACCCTATATTTGAAAGTCATCATGTTATGCTGGCATCTACTAGGGAGTGGGGCCTATGTTAGAAATTCATCAAGTTTTGTTTGCATCAACTAGGAAGTGGTGACCCTAAGTTGGAAAGCCATCAGGTTATGCTGGCATCAACTAGGGAATGGGACCTTATGTTGGAAAGTTATCGGGTTACGCTTGCATCATCCAGGGAGTGGTGACCCTATATTGGAAAGTCATTAGGTTATGCTGGCATCAACAAGTGAGTGAGACCCTAAGTTGGAATGTCATCATTTTATGATGGCATCAACTAGGGAGTGGGACCCTATGTTGGAAAGTCATCAGGTTATGCTTGCATCAACTAGGGAGTGGTGACCATATGTTGGAAAATCATCAGGTTATGCTAGCATCAACTAGGGAGTGGTGACCTTATGTTGGAAAATCATCAGGTTATGCTAGCATCAACTAGAGAGTGGGACCTTTTATTGGAATATCATCAGGTTATGCTGGCATCAACTAGGGATTGGGACCCTAAGTTGGAAAGTTATCAGATTATGCTGGCATCAACTAGGGAGTGGGACCCTATG
>NW_017678790.1:18451-19887 GCF_001879085.1 Nicotiana attenuata
ATCAGGTTATGCTGGCATCAACTAGGGAGTGGGACCCTATGTTCAAAATTTAACACGTTATGCTTGCAACAACCAGGGAGTGGGACCCTATGTTCGAAATTCATCAGCTTTTGCTGGCATCAATTAGGGAGTGGGAACCTATATTACAAAGTCATCAGGTTATGCTTGCATCAACCAGGGAGTGGGACCCTATGTTGGAAAGTCATCAGGTTATGTTTGCATCAAATAGGGAGTGGTGACCCTATGTTGGAAAGTCATCAGGTTACGCTTGCATCATCAAGGGAGTGGGACCCTATGTTGGAAAGTCTTAGGTTATGCTTGCATCAACCAGTGAGTGGTGACCCTATGTTAGAAAACAATCAGGTTATAATTGCATCAACTAGGGTGTGGGGCCCTATGTTGGAAAGTCATCGAGTTATGCTGGCATCAACTATGTTTAATAGTCATCAGGTTATGCTGGAATAACCTAGGAAGTTAGACACTATGATGGAAAGACATCTCGTTATGGTGGCATCAACTAGGAAGTGGGACCCTATGTTGGAAAGTCATTAGGTTATGCTGGTATCAACTAGTGAGTGAGACTCTATGTTGGAATATCATCAGCTTATGCTGGCATCAACTAGGGAGTGGGACCCTATGTCGGAAAGTCATTAGGTTATGCTTGCATCAACTAGGGAGTGGTGACCATATGGTGGAAAATCATCAGGTTATGCTAGCATCAACTAGGGAGTGGGACCCTATGTTGGAAAGTCATCAGGTTATACTTGCATCAACTAGGGAGTAGGACCCTATGTTGGAAAGTTATCAGATTATGCTGGCATCAACTAGAGAGTGGGACCCTATGCTGGAAACTCATCAGGTTATGCAGGCATCAACTAGGGAGTGGGATCCTATGTTAGAAAGTTATCAAGTTATACTTGCATCAACTAGGGAGTGGGACCCAATGTTGGAAGGTCATCATGTTATGCCTGCATCAACTAGGGAGTGGTGACCCTATGTTGGAAAATAATCAGGGTACGCTAGCACCCACTAGGGAGTGGTGACCCTCCGTTTGAAAATCATCAGGTTATGCTAGCATCAACTAGGCAGTAGGACTCTATCATGAAAAGTCATCTGGTTATGCTGGCATCAACTAGGGAGTAGGACCCTATGTTGGAAAGTCATCAGGTTATGCTGGCATCAACTAGGGTGTGGGACCTTATTTCGGAAACTCATCAGGTTATGCTGGCATCAACTAGGGAGTTAGACCCTATGTTGGAAAGTCATTAGGTTATGCTTGCATCAACTAGGGAGTGGGACCCTATATTGGATGGTCATCAGGTTATGCTGGCATCAACTGGGGAGTGAGACCCTATGTTGGAAAGTCATTTGTTTATGCTGGCATCAACTAGGTAGTGGGACCCTATGTTGGAAAGTCATCAGGTTATGCTTGCATC
>NW_017678791.1:0-2442 GCF_001879085.1 Nicotiana attenuata
CTTATATATGCATATATATGCTATTTGAAGGTATTTATGCATATTTAAAATATATAAGGAAAAATTGGGTGTCAACAGCTGCTCCTCTTTACTCGGGAAGGATGAAAGAGTTTTCGGGTAAAGAAATGATAATCAATTTTGACTGGATGGGATGTTCTGAAAGACGGAGGCCGAACTCCGATTTTCGAGTTGCCCACATTTCCCTGGTCTTACAGGAATCAGGCCATGTGTAGTTCTGGATTCACCCGCGGAGTATGCCGATGAAATTATTGCAAGAACGGACACGAGATGCGGAAGCGACTACGGTGAGCGATTGAGGCTCGGGATAGTTGGAGGAACCGGAGCGAGATTGCTCCTACTAGGATAGCGGTTTCTTACTTGTTACCTGCAGATAAAAGATGCTACAAACATGTACTTGTGCGAAAATTTAAATATGATGCAGATTCCCTTTGGACCACGAAGGTTGTCTTCGAACGGTTAAAGATGACGTCCTTGGACCATGACGTCCTAGGCCATGAATTATTTTTGTGAGGGATTCGCAGGCCATGAAAATGGTGCCTCCGAACCATGATGCCTTTGAATAATTATATGCAAGTTTGAGGGATCCTCGGGCGATGGCATGGTGTCTTCCGGCTATGAGAATGATGCTTTTAGACTATGACACCTTTGGACAGATTGGCGATGTTTCAGCCAATGAGATGAAATAATATGATGTAACAAGACAAGGCTTAGTCTTGTGAAATGGAGGGCAGAGCTTAGCCCGATTGAAAAGTAGGTAGATAATAGTAGAAATAGAGCAATATCTGTGCAAAAAGGGATGGTGCTTAGTCCCGTGCAAGTGGGGAGGCAAGGATTAGCCTTATGCAAGTGGGGAGGCAAGGATTAACCTCATGCAAATATGGAGGCGAGGATTAGCCTCATGCAAATAGGGAGTCAGGGCTTATAGCCCGTTTGGCCAAGCTGCAAAAATTAGCTTATTTTGAGAAGTGCTTTTTTTCAAAAGTGCTTTTCTCAAAAGTACTTTTGGTGAGAATCAGTTTGTGTTTGGCTAATTAGTTTGAAAAGCGCTTCTGAGTATCAATTAGTGTTTGGCCAAGCTTTAAAAAACTGCTTCTAAGTGTATTTTTCTCAAAAGTGCTTCTCAAAAAAGTGCTTTTGGAGAGAAGCTACTTTTTTCTTCTTCTCCGAAACTGCTTCTGCTTCTCCTCAAAAGCACTTTTTTTCTTTCCAAAAGCTTGTCCAAACACCTCAATTTTTGGCCAAAATTGCTTTTGGCCAAAAAAAAGCACTTTTGGCCAAAAAGAAGCTTGGCCAAACAGGCTATTAGACTCATGCATGAGGGAGGCAGGAGTTAGCCCTATGCAAATATGGAGGTAGAGCTTAACCTCGTGCAAGATTCGGGACAGGGCTTAGTCTCATGCAAATGGAAGGCAATGCTTAGCCTTATGCAGATATGGAGGTTGAGCTTAACCTCATGCAAAGAGAAGGCAGTGCTTAGCCTTATGCAAATATGGAGTCCGGGATTAGACTCATGCAAATATGGAGTCAGAGATTAGACTCATGCAAATGTGGAGTCAGAGATTAGACTCATGCAAGTATGGAGACAGAGGTTAGACTCATACAAACATGGAATTAAGGATTAGACACATGCAATTATGGAGTCAAGGATTAGACTCATGCAAGTATGGAGTCAGAGATTAGACTCATGCAAGTATGGAGTCAAGGATTAGATTCATGCAAATGTGAAGTCAGAGATTAGACTCATGCAAGTATGGAGTCAAGGATTAGACTCATGCAAATGTGGAGTTAGAGATTAGACTCATGCAAGTATGGAGTCAAGGATTAGACTCATGCAAATGTGGAGTCAGAGATTAGACCCATGCAAGTATGGAGTCAAGGATTAGACTTATGCAAATGTGGAGTCAAAGATTAGACTCATGCAAGCATGGAGTCAAGGATTAGACTCATGCAAATAAGGAGTCAGAGATTAGACTCATGCAAGTATGGAGTCAAGGATTAGACTCACGCAAATGTGGAGTCATAGATTAGACTCATGCAAAGAGAGAATGGCATATAAGGGTAGAGTATGTCTTAGCTGGGATATATTCAGTGTCTGATGGCCGGATGGATGGTGAATTTGCTTTGTGTATACATGTTTCACGAATGCTACGCTACGTCAAATGTGCTTGCGTACAAAGAAAATCGTAAGTTTTATGAGGGGAGGTTGGTTCTTGCTTCGTCTACCGGCCTTGCTCTGCTCCGCTCTGGAAACCCCCCTTCGATTTCCCCTGGTAGCACCTGACCGTATGTGAAAATAGAATTTTTGAAAAATATGCACTCATTGATAAAATAGAATCGTTTTGGAAGCGTATTGATATATCAAGTAATTTTTGATGAACTAGTGACTGTGACACATTTCAAAGGCATTGCAGCTCTCTTATG
>NW_017678791.1:10183-13713 GCF_001879085.1 Nicotiana attenuata
ATTTGATTAAAACTTGAAGAAAATTGTCCAGACAAAGTATGACTCGATTAATCGAGCATTCATTTTGAAACAAGTAAAACTTAAAACAAAATTACGGAAATCCTAAATGCCTAGAATGGCTCATAGAAGTAAATTCTGCCAAGCTAACCAGGGACTCGGCGGGCTCGGGATGGTGTGGCGGTCCAGTTCCTGAGAACGGCTCCCTTCTTCATAGTATGAATAGTGAGGCCTTCTTCCTCCTCCTCCTTAATTATTGCACTGCATTGTATCATTTATTCTGATCTTTCCTTTGCTTTTAGGATCACTTGGAAGAGGAGGGGGTGGAGGGCCTCTGGATCTGGTGTGATATACTGATGAGGCCAGTATGATTGAACTAACCGAAGGGGATGGGAATAATAATAAAATAAAGGAAAAAATAAAAGGTAAACAAGTCACTAAGGATTCTGAAATGTTGGCGGTATTTAAACACATGTTGCGGAAATGTGAATTCGTATCCTATTTTGGGAACCTCGTTGTGCCCGAGGTAGGCCTAGTGACAAATAAACTTGGAGAACTTTTAATGCCAATAAATGCTTCATTTCATAATGTAAAAATAGACGAATCCCAAATTGACACTAAGATAATAGTAAGATAAGTTGCTACTGGCACTTGGCCTTATTACATTTGAATAGCAAGTAAACCTAATCTATTTGGTCTCGGAAGGACTCTCTTCAGGCTGAATGCTCTTGTCAATCAAATTCCCCAGTTCGCGTAGGCTCATTGCAGGAATGCCTTTGCCAAATGCCCTTCTTTGTTTCCCTCAGCGTTTTGGCAGTCGGTGACTCTCTTCCTCACTTTTCCTTCCAATTCCAATAGACTGTATTCCAAATATTCCAGCTTTTCGCTAGTCTTGACGGACCTCTCTTTCCATTCATTGATTTGGTCGCTTGATGGAAGATTCCTCCACCAGTCTAGCAAGAGTGAGGGTATGCTAACCATACCGAAGCTGGGGACCTCGTGCCTTATTTCCTGCAAAACAAAAGGGTTAGTGCCTTATCCCCCACCAGACTCGACTATTTATACAATCATGATTAGCATATTGGCATTTAGTTCTCCAAATTAATGCACAAAACGTGATTGTGTCCGTTGGGATTATGGAAACCCCGGTGGACTTTGGATAAGGCTCGTCTTAAAGGATCATTATGTGGACAACATAATTTATCCAACTAGGTTTGACATGATGCATGCACAATTTTGACCAGAGTAAGGTTACTACGGGGTTTTAGACTGGTACCCTCAAGCGGACAACTCGAGGGGGAAGGCACGGAACCGTCGACTGCACCGCTGATCGATTGGTTTTACCGCAAATAAGCCTTTTCGAATTTAAGGGTAGTAAATAGGAAGAGCGCAACCACTCATTAAAGCGTTGCTATAGGATTTGATACGCACGAGTGGAATATGATGAGGAGCATGATTTGTGCAGCAGTTAATAACATGTAGTCAAGTATTTGCACGTAGGAAAAATAAATACAGCATTTAAATAATTGAAAGACAGTTACAGGAAAAAGAAAACAAAGAGACAATTCAGTTTCAGGGATAAAGAACCATAAATGCTTAAAACATGGACAGTTAAATTCAAATAACGGAGAAGGGTACGGGATAAAGCATGCTTGGGCTAATTCATAAGAGCAAGTTCATTTTGGTAAGAGCCTAATTATCCCCAGCAGAGTCGCCATGCTGTCGCGCCCCTTTTTTCCCGCTTTTGACGGGGGAGTCCGGGTTTCGACATTCATGGGGGTGATAACTCATTTCCTTTTGGGAATTGGGTATTTTGGAGAGTCGCCACCTAACGGATTATGGTGCATTAGGGCACCTGGAGTGATTAACTCTTGGGTTTGCATTACCATAGATTAGGGCAAGGGCTTGAAGTAACCTCGAGGGGAAGGTGTTAGGCACCCCTCTTGGTCCACAACTGTGCGTCCCGGCCAAACTTATATTCACAAATTAGTCCATTACAAGTAAACAGTTGAATCAAATAGGTTGCAAGTAAGCACGTTAGATAACTCAAGTAATAAGATTTAGACAAATTGTAAAACAAAGGTTTTAAATAAAAAAAAAGGAATTTTGGTAAAGGAGGGGTCCTAGGTTGGTTATCCTATAGGATCACCCCACACAATGTCCGGTAAACACTCCTCAATGAGGGGCTACACGTGACATTAGCGCGTAGTCATCATATCCCATATCTACCCTTCCCGTCCCCTTATTGGTCATGCAAAGCGAGTGTTTGGTCAACGATTTCTATTGTGTGCTGCTACCCGTCCCTTCTTAATGGTCCTGGAGGGAGTTAGGACCTCTACCTATAGGTGGTTCTAGACGTAACCCTAAGGTTTTAAAAGGTGAAAATTCTAAGGCGGCAATTAAAACACTTGGGACTTTCAGCACATAAAAGGGGCAATTAGAGGCTTTGAGTTTCCTCCTCAAACAAACACATAAGTAGCACGACTCAAGCACAGTTAAGGTCCTTTATTAGACAATGTCCTAAGGCAGGATATCTAGGTGAATATGCAGAAGACAAACAACCTCTTTTAGACTCAGAAGTTATAACTCTAGCAGTTGCCTATGGATTTTTTAGAGCCTGTTAGGATCAAAAAACATTAAGCAATAGAAACAGTTTCAGAGATGCAGTTTTGAAGATGCCCTAAGGGCTTGCCTATAGCGGAGTGCTGATTAGCACATTTGTATAGAAACAAAGCAAATTTTGAAACGGACTTCTTTAATACCTATAGGCATGATATCTAATGAGATTGAGGCAGTTTGAAAGAACTTGTTTCAGGAAATATGAAATACTTAATAAAACCAATTCAGAAATGAACTAGGCATGGACTAAGTTGATTTATTAGACTGGTTTATATTGACAGGCAGAGTTTCGAATATGGTTCCCTATAGGCATAATTTCTAACGTTGTTGATCTAATTTTAAGACATGCAGACATAAACACTTGCCATAACATAATTTGGATTAATTTCTATAGGCATGACATCTATTAGTTAATCTGATTGAAGGCATGATTATTTAGAACCTATAGGCATGGTTTCTAAACATGACAAAATGTAAAACATTATAAACATGATTTCTACTTAGTGAGGCAATCGAATTTAAGCATGAAGGCCTAGGAGCATGATTTCTATTCGAAAAACAATCAGATTTAAACATGAAGTCCTAAGAGCATGATTTCTACTTAGTAGAGCAAAAAGATTTAAAAGTAAAGTCCTATGAGCATGATTTCTACCCGAATTACCCCATAAAACATGTATCAACCCACCCTTTTCACTGAATACCCCAATATCTGTTTACAAGTTATTACAGACCAATGAATGAATTACATAAGTAAATAAAAAATCTAGAAGCTATTCTATAGGGAGCCTCCGATTAGGCCCAGATTTCCCAAAGCCTCCAATGGCCTCATATGCCTCAATTCCATAGACAAAGTCACAGTCTAGGTGCATCAAAGTTCCCTAAGGATCTCAAGGATCCCGGGCAGTGCTTACACC
>NW_017678791.1:15174-19886 GCF_001879085.1 Nicotiana attenuata
ACACAGAAATCAGTCGAGATATGCAAAGGATAGAGGTTTAAACATGAAGAATCGATTTAAACAGAGTGTAGAAAAAGTTCTGAAAACCCTAACTTTTAAAAGAAAGTAAAACAACTCGCAATCGATGATTTTTTGCAAAAGAGGTTTGAGAACAGTGTACAACATAGAAAGAACAGACTCAAATCGTTAAAAAATAGCCCAGATCTAAGAGATACAAACGAAAATTAGGGTTTCAAAAGAAACCAATAGAGATGGAAGAACCTACTTAAAACTTCAAAGATCCTAGCAAATATAGTGTGACTTTGCCCAAAATCACACCGGAGTAGCCATGAACAGCCAAAACAGTAACCCTAGATACAAGTCGGCGTGGCCCAGGGCCCTTGAAGGCCTCAGAGAGGATGAGCAAGGCAACGGAGGAACCATTGGAGGCTTGGGTTTGAAGGATGGTCGCCGGAGAAGAACGGAGAAGGGAGGCGGTTGAAAAGGGTTTAGGGTTAGATTGAGAGAAGAGAGGAGATGAGAGAATCTGAGGGAAGCGGGCTGTAAGGAAAATGACTAGGGTTAGGGGTCGTTTGAATTAAAAAAGGAAAAGGATCGTATGGACCGTCGATCTGGGAGATCAACGGCCAGGATTTGATCGGGTAGATGGGTTCCGGGTTTGGGTAAGTGTATATAGGGTTTGGGTCGGGCAATTTGGTAGGAAATTAGGCTGGGGTTGGGTTCAATTTAGGCTACAATTGAAAACCAAATCTGGCTATAATTTAAATAGCCAATTTTCCCTATTTTAATTTATAATACATAATAAACAATTTCTAAAAATAAATTTGTGTACCAAAATGATTTAAAATATATATTTATCATTTTAAAAATATATGGACCAATTTTACCCATATAAAAATGTAATTATCCATTAAATGGGCTAACATTGCGATTATATGCAATTTAGTTTAAAAAATACCAAATGCGATTATAAAAATGCATAGAAATATATTAACCATATTTTGGCATAAGTATAGAAATTAAATGAACAAATCATCATAACAATAATTTGGAAAATAATTATTGGGGATTTTATGAATAAAAGGGAAGGAAATAAATCAATTTAAATCCTTAAAATTATGGAAAAAATTATAAAAATCTTGTGCATGCTTATATATGCATGTATATGCTATTTTTAAGGTATTTATGCATATTTAAAATATATAGTGAAAAATTGGGTATCAACAACGATACTCATACAGATGAAATAAATGTCTGCCACCGAGTAGCATTTAATAAAGAATATGCTAATAGCCTTTTAGTGCAATGCCCGTTACGAAAGAATATGGCATTCCTGCCCGCTGTTACACATTCTTCAATGGCCCTCATAATTGACAATAAATAGGGGTTTGATCCTAGGACCTTGTTCCCTATGTATAGCTATAAATAGTGAGCTCTACTATTATTGTAAGGGGGAATTTTTCTGGGAAACATACGCTACACTCTGCTAAAAGCTTAATATTATTTTATCTTCTTGCTTCTTGATTTCATTGTTGTTGCGCCCGGAAGCCCAGCTCCCAGAACTATTATTGCTGTTATTTTGTCTATATTTCAAGGCCAAGTATTCTGTTTTTATCTAGTTTATCTACTATTTTAGGATCAAATTAGTTCACTTGTCTATAAACCACGTATAAATTTAGTTGTACCATTTTACGGGTGAAACAACTATGTTAGTGAACTTTTTTATCCAACAAGATTCCGTTTTATTATATTGTTTAAACATAAACTTTTTCCGACTAGCAAATTTTCCTTTTGGTCAATAACTAATTTATAAAATATTGTATTGATATTTAAGTTAGTCAGTGTAAATGGGAAGAAAAAAAAAAGGAAAGAAAAAGCCAGTGTAATCATTAATAAACTAAGAATAAACCACTTGCAACTTTCAAATATGTAATACAGCCAATCAAGTGGGCCTTCATCTCCACCTGAAGCCCACTATCTGGATGTAATCCACTTATACCTAAGCCCATTTTGACTTTCAACAATCATTGACATACAAGACCACTGTTTTTTAATGATTTTAGCCATGAATACACGTTTTCTCACATGCGAGTTGATTTTCTTTTATTTATATGCCAGTTTCAAAAAGAAATATCATTTTTTTCTTATCTAAAATTAATTTATCTGTATAATTCTTACTTTATCATTAATGAATTAGTTTACAACCACATAATATTTTTTTTTTCTAGACCATAAATTTTAAAAAAAATTCTTTCTTTTTTAAACTCCATGCCGAATCAAATATCACCACATAAATTAGGATGAAGTATTTTGTAAAAAAAGAGACACCGAGTAATAAAGAGACAAATTCTTAGACACAACCAACCAAAACATGTAGTGTAATGATACTAATTGGAGTCTTCTACAGGATAAGTGTGTATTCGTTCTCACTATCCACCGAGTAATAGCAACTTTTTTTTTCCTTAAAATACACAAAAGGAACTTCTTAGACACATATATTAGTTAGGGCAAAATATAAAATTGATCGGTTGCTAGTTAAAAAGTATATAAAATGTGTATATTCTACGTATATAATATAAATATATATATAAAAAATATACATTTTATTAGTTAAGTATTACTTCTGATAGTAGCTAAAAATATACATTTCTGTTACGTAGTAGGAACCTTTATCTACTTGGCCCACACCTAACGACTTGTCCGAGCAGACAAGAGGAGTGCGCTCAGCACTGCAGTAGACAACAGTCACAACACACACAATTGGCTTCTTTCACAAATCACATTGCCATTTTGAAAGGGGAAACACAAGTGTTTCACGGCTTTGCTCTCGTGGCCGTCTGTGACGACCCGAAGGGTCATCACCTGTTTCTTACCCATTCTGTGCTCCCGAGACCTTGAAAACCTCATTTATAGTCGCCTCGTTTTGCGTGCGCAGCCCGGGCGCGTAGCTGGAAAGTCTAAATATGAATTTCTGTGAAAAATGCTAAGTTTTGATATTAAAATGAATACATTTGACTTCGGTCAACATTTTGGGTAAACGGACCCGGACACGTGATTTGACGGTCCCGGAGGATCCGTAGGAAAATATAGGACTTGGGCGTATGCCCGGAATCGCATTCCAGGGTCCCAAGCCGAGAAATGAATTTTTGAGTGAAATTATTTTCTGAAAATATTTAAGGAAATTGAAAATGAAATTTGATTAGAACGTGTTGGTATCGGGCCCGATTTCGATTCCGGCGCCCGTACAGGTCTTATATGTGGTTTAAGATATTTCTGTGAAGTTTGGTTGAAATTGGGCGTCGTTTGACGTGTTTCGGACTTAAAACTCTAAATTTGAAAGTTTATGAAGTTTGAAGAAAAACTAGTGATTTTGAGGTTTGATTTGTTGTTTTGATGTTATTTTGGCGATTTGATCGCACGGTTAAGCTCGTAGGATGTTGTTGAGTTAGTGCATATGTGTAGTTAGGAGCCCCGAGGGCTCGGGAGTGTTTCGGAGGTGTTTCGGGGTGGTTTCAAACTTAGGAAAATTGCAGAAAATAGCTTAAGCTGTTGCGGGTCCCGTTGTTCTTCGCGTTCGCGACGCCTCCCCCGCGTTCGCGAAGCTCTGAGCCTTTCCTTCATCGCGTTCGCACCCTTGACCTCGCGTTCGCGTAGAGTTATCTGGCCCTGGGGACTTAGCCTCATTTTTCCTCTTCGCGTTCGCATTAGTACCTTCGCGTTCGCGTAGACCAAATCCTGGACTCCCCAGCCTTTTCTCTTCGCATTCGCACCCTTCATATCGCGAACGCGATGGTATGTCAAGTCTACCCTTCGCGAACGTGACCTTCCTTTCGCGAACGCGAAGGATAATTTTGCCCAGTTATATTTTTAATTTCCAGAACAGTGTAGTTACGGGATTTTCATAAACACTCACGAACTCCTTCTTCTCCAAGGTCCTTAGGCATCCATTGAAGCTCTCCTTCACCAACACTTCTTGGGTTAGTAAATTTCAACTCGTTTTCTTCATTTCCATCAATATCTATTGAATTCCTAAGCCTAAAACATGTAATTTAGGGTAGAAATTGGGGGAAATGGGTAGAGTTAGGGCTTTTTGAATTTTCTTGATTTAGACCTCGTTTTGGGGTCGAATTTGAACATAAATTATATATTCCGGCTCGTGGGTGAATGGGGGATATGAACTTGGTCCGAACCTCGTGTTTTGACCAAGCGGGCCCAGGGTCAATTTTTGGGATTTTGGGAAGAAAGCTTGGAAATCTATAATTAGGCGTTGGGTTTGATTTGTTTAGCATATATTAATATTATGAAGTCATTATTGTATAGATTTAATTGAGTTGGAGCCGAATTCGAGAGGGAAAGCGGTTGTTGTGGATTGATTTGGCCGTGGAAGTTGAGGTAAGTGTTTGGTCTAACCTTAGCTTGAGGGAATAGGAGTTGAGTCTTACTTGCTACTTGCTAATTGTCGAGTACGATGTATAGGCATGGTGACGCGTATCTATACATTGGTGTCTAGCATGACCGTGAGTCCTTATTTTGCGAATGTTTTGGTTTTTGTTATAACTTCCATGCTTAATTGATGACTCCTATATGTTGTAAAGAGTATGTGAAAGGAATTGTGATCTTTATACTTCGTGGAGCGTTGGCTCGAGCTGAAATACAAATTGTGGAGGTATATGAGATAAGTAAATCATTGGAGCATTGGCTCAAGTGATAAT
>NW_017678792.1:0-2768 GCF_001879085.1 Nicotiana attenuata
TCAATTCACATCGGATTCAAGCCTAAGTTCTTCAAAAACTTTCGAAATGCACTTTCGATCAAAAATCCGACCAAACGACGTCCGAATGACCTAAAAATTTGCACACATATCCAAAATCACCTAACGAAGCTACAACAACTCTCGGAATTCCATTCCGACCCTCGGATCAAATTCTCACCCATCAACCGGAATTCGCCAAAATACTAACCTCGCCAATTCAAACCTAATTCTACACCGGACCTCCAAAATCAATTCCGATCGCACTCCCAAGTCACAAATCATCCCCCGAAGCTAACCGAATCACCGGAAATCACATCCGAGCCTTCTAATTCATAAGTCAACGTCCGGTTGACCTTTCCAACTTAAGCCTTTCTTAAAGAGACTAAGTGTCTCATTTCCTATCCAAACCAATTCAATTCAACTATAACTCACTCGTTGCTGATACTGAAACATGAAGAAGCAGTAAATGGGGGAAACGGGGCTGTAATACATGAGACGACGGGTCGGGTCGTCACATCCTCCCCAACTTAAACCAACGCTCGTCCTCGAGCGTACCTAGAGTTGTCCTAGAAGCTAACCAACAGCTGAATAACTTTACCAAGCATATACCCGGGGTGATCTCACGTCACCCTATCTCATATAGGTCCGACAACACAATATAGCCGAAATCTCACAGTCCATTTAAACCATAAACCATAGAACCACATTGCACTTTCCGAAATCATACACAATATCAGAACCTCACATCTATACCCAGAATAAACCCGAACCAGCTGTAATATCCCATACTTGCAACCTCAGGTGAAATCATATGATATACCACATAATCCAAACACTCGAAACGATAGCCTCTATTTACAGCAGTTGCCCATAATAACCAAATACCGATAGAAAACCTTTTATTAGCTAAAGTCTTATTCCAACACTTCCATATACTGCCAATAACAAATGAAACACGCGATAAACCGTAACCATTCCTCAGATCAACCATTCATGAAGCCATTTCCCTTTGACTAATATCACAACAGATTTCCGGGCCATACCTTGATATTATCTCTCTAACAAGCTGCAATCAATTCTGTTCGTATTCATTAATGACTCTAAGGATCACCTCGAATCCAATACACCACTCTGGTGATATGATACCTCAATACAGGCCTAAGCCACAACTTGCATAATACGCGTACCAACAAGAAACGACCTGAATATACTCAAATCATGAAAATAACTCAAACAAAAGAGCTGTACTTCAAGCTCATCAGTATCATCACAACACAAGGCTGAGACCCCGTCTCACATCATAGAAATAGAACACCTGAATCTACCCCGAAAGGTCATAACTCAACGCAGCCTCGCTACAATGCACGATCCTATCCAAACACTGCTACACATGGAGCACCTCAAGACACTATGATCAAAATTCGACAGCCACACACAATTTGATGTCTGAAACCAAGGCAATTCATTGCACCCACGGTGAAATAAATAACATACGACACGCCACCTGATAGGTCATAACCCACACTCCATTTACCGAGCAACATCCGATTACTCTTCCCGCTTGACTTCCACTATGAATCCCCAATAGATCTGCACCACGTGTGCCCATAACCAACAAATCATAACGCCTCACAGCACAAAAAAAGCAACTCATAGATCTCCCCAGAACACTAACAAGTTCAATAACGATCGAATCCACCTGTCCCTCAACAATACAACTCAAGACTAACCAAGTTAACTCAAGCTAAATACGTAGCCACATTGGCCTGCCAACGAACTCAATACCAAGAAGCCTGAAGCTCCTCCTTCCACTACTATAACTCCTGCCAGAGCCGTACGATACGGTGCCCGACACCAAATAAATACCGAAATCCGCCATCTCACCCGGCGACATGCCCGGCCACAAAAAACGCATCCGAAAAGTCACTCAATAGCGGAACTGAATCAATGGTAGAAACCTCTGCACTGACATCCATCACGAATGCCCCATTAAGAAAAGCAATCCTTCTCAGCCGTCCGTTGCATCTTTTGAAATATATACCACTCTGCAAGAATATAATCCAATGCACCTTGCGGCTCAACCCGTGGCATTTCCGGCCTAGCCCGTAGCACAATAGAATAACCCAACACTGAGACAACCAGCCTACAATCCAATATCATATCCAAAATTTGGCATACCAAGCAAAGAAAGATCCACTCGGACCTCTAATTCCCAATAACCGCTAGATGGTGCCGATACACACAATTTACAACAACTACATAGCCTGAACACGAGAACTCCTAGTCTCCAACTCCATATAGCACACAAATCACTATACCTGATCCCAAATTGCGCCGTACGAATACATATCACACCTCAAGTACCCAATCATCCCACGAAAGGTATTCTAAAGTTTCCCTGTGCCATCAAACAAACTTAGATATCAACAGTCGATCCCAAATGCCGCAACACTACCGAAGTATTATCAGTTTACATCACAATGCCCTTTTACTGGAACATATACCCCCGTCGAATCACTATGGTTGGCAATACCATTTTCCTTAATCATTTGAAGATCGATTCTTTAATCACCTGCAGTTGCCCGTGCTGCTTAAGAATTTAATGACTTTCCATTATGAACAGAACCATAACCTTACACACACAAATCCCAATCCTCCGCCACATATCGCATATACCATACCACACTAGTATAACATGAGAACTCCACTTCCCTTCCTAACCACAAACATCTACGTACTCCACTAGTCAAGAACTCTCCATCAATCCC
>NW_017678792.1:5221-8541 GCF_001879085.1 Nicotiana attenuata
AACCTTCGCATTTGCGAAGCTACAGTGTTTTCGCAATTCCCAGCAAAACCTTCGCATTTGCCAAGCTACAGTGTTTTCGCAATTCCCAGCAAAACCTTCGCATTTGCGAAGCTACAATATTTTCGCAATTCCCAGAATAACTTTCGCATTTGCGATGCTACAGTGTTACACCAGAACCAGCAATATCAAATTTCTCCAAAATGATCCGAAACCACCCCGAAACTCACCCGAGGCCCCCGGGACCTCAACCAAAAGCACGGACATATCCCATAACATCATTCAAACTTGTTCCAATCATCAAAACACATCAAACAACGCTAACACCATCAAATCACATCGGATTCAAGCCTAAGTTCTTCAAGAACTTCTGAAATGCACTTTCGATCAAAAACCCGACCAAACGATGTCCGAATGACCTGAAATTTTGCACACATATCCAAAATCACCTAATGAAGCTACGACAACTCTCGGAATTCCATTCCGACCCACGGATCAAATTCTCACCCATCCAACGGAATTCGCCAAAATACTAACCTCGCCAATTCAAGCCTAATTCTACACCGGGCCTCCAAAATCAATTTCGATCGCACTTCCAAGTCACAAATCATCCCCTGAAGCTAACCGAATCACCAAAAATCACATCCGAGCCTTCTAACACATAAGTCAACGTCCGGTTGACCTTTCCAACTTAAGCCTTCCTTAAAGAGACTAAGTGTCTCATTTCCTATCCAAACCAATTCAATTCAACTATAACTCACTCGTTGTTGATAATGAAACATGAAGAAGCAGTAAATGGGGGAAACGGGGCTGTAATACATGAGACGACGGTCCGGGTCGTCACATCCTCCCCAACTTAAACCAACGCTCGTCTTCGAGCGTACCCAGAGTTGTCCTAGAAGCTAACCAACAGCTGAATAACTTTACCAAGCATATACCCGGGGTGATCTCACGTCACCCTATCTCATATAGGTCCGACAGTACAATATAGCCGAAATCTCACAGTCCATTTAAACCATAAACCATAGAACCACATTGCACTTTCCGAAATCATACACAATATCAGAACCTCACATCTATACCCAGAATAAACCCGAACCAGCTGTAATAACCCATACTTGCAACCTCAGGTGAAATCATATGATATACCACATAATCCAAACACTCGAAACGATAGACTCTATTTACAGCAGTTGCCCATAATAACCAAATACCGATAGAAAACCTTTTATTAGCTAAAGTCTTATTCCAACACTTCCATATACTGCCAACAACAAATGAAACACACGATAAACCACAACCATTCCTCAGATCAACCATTCATGAAGCCACTTCTCTTTGACTAATATCACAACAGATTTCCGGGCCATACCTTGATATTATCTCTCTAACAAGCTGCAATCAATTCTGTTCGTATTCATTAATGACTCTAACGATCACCTCGAATCCAACACACCACTCTGGTGATATGATACCTCAATACAGGCCTAAGCCACAACTTGCATAATACGCGTACCAACAAGAAACGACCTGAATATACTCAAATCATGAAAATAACTCAAACAAAAGAGCTGTACTTCAAGCTCATCAGTATCATCACAACACAAGGCTGAGACCCCGTCTCACATCATAGAAATAGAACACCTGAATCTACCCCGAAAGGTCATAACTCAACGCAGCCTCGCTACAATGCGCGATCCTATCCAAACACTGTTACACATGGAGCACCTCAAGACACTGTGATCAAAATTCGACAGCCACACACAATTTGATGTCTGAAACCAAGGCAATTCATTGCACCCACGGTGAAATAAACAACATACGACACGCCACCTGATAGGTCATAACCCACACTCCATTTACCGAGCAACATCCGATTACTCTTCCCGCTCGACTTCCGCTATGAATCCCCAATAGATCTGCACCACGTGTGCCCATAACCAACAAATCATAACGCCTCACAGCACAGAAAAAAGCAACTCATAGATCTCCCCAGATCACTAACAAGTTCAATAACGATCGAATCCACCTGTCCCTCAACAATACAACTCAAGACTAACCAAGCTAACTCAAGCTAAATACTTAGCCACATTGGCCTGCCAACGAACTCAATACCAAGAAGCCTGAAGCTGCTCCTTCCACTACTATAACTCCTGCCAGAGCCGTACGATATGGTGCCCGGCACCAAATAAATACCGAAATCCGCCATCTCACCCGGCGACATGCCCGACCACAAAAAAAACGCATCCGAAAAGTCCCTCAATACTGGAACTGAATCAATGGTAGAAACCTCTGCACTGACATCCATCACGAATGCCCCATTAAGAAAAGCAATCCTTCTCAGCCGTCCGCTGCATCTTTTGAAATATATACCACTCTGCAAGAACATAATCCAATGCACCTTGCCGCTCAACCCGTGGCATTTCCGGCCTAGCCCGTAGCACAATAGTCTAGAATAACCCAACACTGAGACAACCAGCCTACAATCCAATATCATATCCAAAATTTGGCATACCAAGCAAAGAAAGATCCACTCGGACCTCTAATTCCCAATAACTGCTAGACGGTGCCGATACACACGATTTACAACAACTACATAACCTGAATACGAGAACTCCTAGTCTCCAACTCCATATAGTACACAAATCACTATACCTGATCCCAAATTGCGCCGTACGAATACATATCACACCTCAAGTACCCAATCATCCCACGAAAGGTATTCTAAAGTTTCCCTGTGCCATCAAACAAACTCAGATATCAACAGTCTATCTCAAATGCTGCAACACTACCGAAGTATTATCAGTTTACATCACATTGCCCTTTTACTGGAACATATACCCCCGTCGAATCACTATGGTTGGCAATACCATTTTCCTTAATCATTTGAAGATCGATTCTTTAATCACCTGCAGCTGCCCGTGCTGCTTAAGGATTTAATGACTTTCCATTATGAACAGAACCGTAACCTTACACACACAAATCCCAATCCTCCACCACATATCGCATATACCATACCACACTAGTATAACATGAGAACTCCATCTCCCTTCCTAACCACAAACATCTACGTACTCCACTAGTCAAGAACTCTCCATCAATCCCATCAAGAAGAGAAATCATTACACATTCCATGCTTCGCATGCCCATAGGCAATTTATACGTCTCTAAACCATGGTAAAACTTATCAAGAACTCTCCCCCAATTCCATTGCACAAGCTAAACTGCCAGGACTGAATCCTTCTACCCGAACCAAGCTAAGCAAGCTGTCAGAACTCAAGAGCCTTGCTGCATATACCTGTAAAAGCCCCATTACCTCGAAC
>NW_017678792.1:11701-13660 GCF_001879085.1 Nicotiana attenuata
CACATACCAATTTTACCAAAATCGGAGTTCAAATGCCCTTTCAAAATCCGTTTTTACATCACAACTTTTCAAGCCCTAGCTTGACCCGTTTTTGATGAATTTTCCACAATTTACATGTAATTTCTACCATAAACTCGAATATTTAGACCAAGGAACTTACCTCCAATTGATTCTCAGTCAAAGCCCTCGAAAATTCTCGCTCAAAGCTCTCAAAACAGCTTAAAAAATGGTGGAACCAACTCTTGTTCGCGGATGAAAACAATATAAAAAAAAACCTTTCTGTAACAGTTGTTTCCGCTTCTGCGACAATCTCACCGCATCTGCGGTTTTCCTTCAAGTCGCCCAGGACAGCTTCTGCGGTCCCAAAACCGCTTCTGCGGTGACCGCTTTTGCGGAACTTCGTTCGCTTTTGCGGAAAGCCCCGGGTCCCTCAAGGACCGCTCGCCGCATCTGCGGAACCGCTTATGCGGTCCCTTTTCTGCAGATGCGGAAATGACAGAACCAGCAACTTCAAACCTGCAACAAACTCCGAATTCTCTGTTTAACCACCCGAATTCACCCCGAGGCCCCCCGGGACCTCAACCAAAAACACCAATACATCCTAAAACCTCATTCAAACTTGTTCCCATCATCAAACCACATCAAAAAATGCTAAAGCCATCAAATCACATCGAATTCAAGCCTAAGTTTCTTAAAAACTTCCGAATTACGCATTCGATCAAAAACCCAACCAAACGACGTTTGAATGACTTGAAAATTTGCACACACATCGAAAATCACATATCGAAGCTACAGCAACTCTCAGAATTACATTCCGACCCTCGGATCAAAATCTCACCTACCAACCGGAATTCGCCAAAATACTAACTTCGCCAATTCAAGCCTAATTCTATACCTGGCCTCCAAAATAAATTCCGATCGCACTCCCAAGTCACAAATCATCCCCCAAAGCTAACCGAATCACCGGAAATCACATCCGAGCCTTCTAACTCATAAGTCAATGTCCGGTTGACCTTTCCAACTTAAGCCTTCCTTAAAGAGACTAAGTGTCTCATTTCCTATCCAAACCAATTCAATTCAACTATAACTCACTCGTTGCTGATAATGAAACATGAAGAAGCAGTAAATGGGGGAAACGGGGCTGTAATACATGAGATGACGGGCAGGAACCGGGGGTGTAATTTGACGATATTTGGAGGTGGGCCGCCGCCGTGGACGATTTTCGGCGGCGGCGTTACACAGGTTCTCTGAGGGGTGTGTTTGGGATGATGATACGGGGGGGGGGGGGTGGTAGGCTTATCCGACCATTTTATATCAAGCTTAACCTAGTTCTGAGCCGTTGGATCAAGTATCCCCGACGGCTCAAATCTAATAGAACTAAACGACGTCGTTTCGGGACGGGGAAGGCTGGACCGGGTAGGAGACGGGGTTGGGCTGATCTTGGCCGGATCTTGGGGGTTTTAAATTGGGCTGGAATTAGAAATGGCCCAAGTTGCACACCAGCCTATTTAATCTTTTAAATTCTCAATTTATTTGTTTTTCTTCTTTTCTTTTTGTATTTTTTTTACTTATTTATTTTCATTTTGTATTTTATGTTTTCTAACTTTATTAAAATGCAAAATCAAAGACCCACTTTGTTTCCAAAATTAAACTAATTAATTCCTAAAACTCTATTAAATCCTATTTAAAAGCAAACCCATGACAAATTCAACAATTAACAATTAAAAATGCAAAATGGACTATTTTTGTTATTTTCTTTAAATTTTGTTCTAAAAACAGCTTAACCACTAAATAATCCTAAAATATGAAATTAGATCCTAAGCAAATGTCATGTGTATATTTTTATAAAATGCAAACAATAACACAAAACTCACAAAAGTGTAAAATAATGAAAGAAAAATTATTTGTTTGAATTTTTGGGAGTAATTCATATAGGGCAAAAATCACGTGCTCACAGCT
>NW_017678792.1:15547-19878 GCF_001879085.1 Nicotiana attenuata
AATTCATATATGTACATAAAAACGACGCATAATGAAGGAAAAGAAATTAAGAACACTTACTACTTCCGGGCCTAAAACTCGAAACACAGACTCTAATCAACTCCTTTGAAGCTCGAGCTAAAACCGAGATTTGAAGGGCATCAATGACAGATGAGGCATGAGGAAGACGTAAGGGTCACGTGATGTGAATGTAACAGGACTTTGGGGATCTAGGGTTTTGGGGTCAGACTTTGATTCAAGATTTGAACGGATTGAGGATGATTCGAAGGGAAAGGGGTGTGGATTCGTGATGTAGGGGGAAAGGTGAACCCATGGTGTAAATTTTGTAGGGATTAGGGGAGGCGCCGCCGTACACGGCGGAGGCGGCGGCTAGGGTTTCACGGATTCGAAGGTTTTGGTTGGGATTTGAAGAAAACCAGTTATGGATTTGTAATGAGGAGGTTGAGATGGTGTAGGGGTGTAAATTTGGGGGCTGTTGGAGCTTCACCGCCATCGTGGGGCGATTTTCGGCGGCGGTCTAGGGCGGAGCCGATGGAGGCGTCTCTGATAGAGTGGGGTGAGGGAGAGACGATGGATTGGGGGGGTAGGCTTATCCGACCATTTTATATCAAGCTTAACCTAGTTCTGAGCCGTTGGATCAAGTATCCTCGACGGCTCAGATCTAATAGAACTAAACGACGTCGTTTTGGGACGGGGAAGGCTGGACCGGGTAGGAGACGGTTTAGGGCTGATCTTGGCCGGATCTTGGGGGTTTTAAATTGGGCTGGAATTAGAAATGGCCCAAGTTGCACACCAGCCTATTTATTCTTTTAAATTCTCAATTTATTTGTTTTTCTTCTTTTCTTTTTGTATTTTATTTACTTATTTATTTTCATTTTGTATTTTATGTTTTCTAACTTTATTAAAATGCAAAATCAAAGACCCACTTTGTTTCCAAAATTAAACTAATTAATTCCTAAAACTCTATTAAATCCTATTTAAAAGCAAACCCATGACAAATTCAATAATTAACAATTAAAAATACAAAATGGACTATTTTTGTTATTTTCTTTAAACTTTGTTCTAAAAACAGCTTAACCACTAAATAATCCTAAAATATGAAATTAGATCCTAAGCAAATGTCATGTGTATATTTTTATATTTTTCATATGAATTAAAATGCACAAATAAAATGCAAACAATTAACAGAAAATAACACAAAACTCACCAAGGTGTAAAATAATGAAAGAAAAATTATTTTGTTTGAATTTTTGGGAATAATTCATATATAGGGCAAAAATCATGTGCTCACAGTGTGTTAATTGATCCAGGTAGCTCGGCCAACATCATCCGATCGAGGGTCGTAGAATAGCTCGGCCTACAAGATCAAATCGTGCCTGCAGTCCGAGTTCTAAACGGATTCAACATGGCATATGAAACCACTAAGGGAGAGATAACATTACTAGTAAATGCCGCCGGGACCATCCAGGAAACCAAATTTTATGTGATCAAGGAGATATGAGGTACAATGCCCTATTCGGAGGCCTTGGATCCACAACATGAGGGCAGTGCCCTCGACTCTTCACCAAGTGTTAAAATTCCCAACGCTAGGAGGGATTAAAACAATCTACGGAGAATAGCCGGCTGCAAAGGAAATATTTGCAGTCAAAGAGGTGATTTCGGTATCAACACTCGCAATGTCAAAGGAACCAAGTTCCGGTACCAAGCAAGGGGCTAAATAGCAATTATTGACACCGGCCATGACCCAATCGGATAAACAGGGTACTGATGAACACGATGATTACGGGGTTCCCAGATCTTTTATAGTCCCTGATGATTCCGACGCTACAAAATCAATAGTCGAGGAGTTGGAACAGGTCACATTGATCGAGCATCTACCCGATCTGAAGGTATACCTAAGCACAGTTTAACTCCCGAGCTCAGGAAAAAACTCATCAATTTCTTATAGATAACATAGACTATTTCGCTTGGTCCCGTCTTGATATGACAAGGATCCCACCGCAGATAACCACTCATAAGCTAAGCCTGGATTCGAAAATTCCACCCAGTCAAGCAGAAGAGGAGACCCCAGTCCGAGGTCAAACACGCTTTCATCAAGGACGAGGTATCTAAACTCTTTAAAATAAGGTCAATTCGGGAGGTGAAATACCCAGATTGGTTAGCAAATCTAGTGGTAGTCCCTAAAAAGGGAAACAAATTAAGAATATGTGTAGACTATAAGGATTTGAATAAGGCGTGTCCCAAGGACTCTTTCCCTTTTCCCAACACCAATCGCATGATCGATGCCATGGTCGGCCACGAGATCCTCAATTTTCTCGACACCTATTCCGGGTACAACCAAATACGAATAGACCCGGATGATCAGGAAAAAACCTCTTTCATCACTATGTACGGCACATACTATTATAACGTGATGCCATTCGGATTAAAAAACACCGGTGCCACTTATCAACGCCTAGTAAACCGTATTTTCGAAAAACAAATAGGGAAAATGGAAGTTTACATTGATGATATGTTTTGTTAAGTCCCTGCGAGCAGAGGACCATCTAAAAATTTGCAGGAAATCTCCAGCATATTGAAGAAGTACAATATGAAGCTGAACTCGGAGAAATGTGTGGAGTCGGATCGGGTAAATTCCTCGGGTTCATCGTATCCAACCGGGGAATCGAGATCAACCACGATAATATCAAAACCATCGAATATATCACAGTGGTGGACAATGTAAAGGCCGTGCAAAGGTTAACCGGGCGCATAGCTGCCCTGGGGTGATTCATATTGAGGTCCTCCGATAAGAGCCATCGATTCTTCTCACTATTGAAAAAGAATAATAACTTCTCATGGACCCCGGAGTGCCAACGGGCCTTGGAAGAGCTCAAACAGTATCTATGGATCCCACCGTTGCTTCACACACCGAAGACAGATGAACAACTATACCTATACCTGGGAGTATCAGAGATAGCGGCTGTCGACGCCCCCTTTTTCTCGCGAAATCGGGTTTACGACATTTGGGAAGATAACTCTATTCCCGTTTGGGAATTGGGTTTTTGGAATTGAAGAGTCGCCACCTAATGATTGAGTGCATTAGGACAGTAAGAAGGGTTTTTGAGTTGGAAAATAAGAGTTCGGGTAAGGGCTAGAAATTATCTCAAGGGGAAGGTGTTAGGCACCCCTCAAGATCCACTAGTGTGGTTCCCGGCCATGCTATGTTGTGACTTTAATGCAACTAGATACACAAAGGATTTTACACACAAGGGCTGCAAATAAATACGTGACAAGTATGTGGGATCAAGGTCTAAATGATCTACAATTTGTTTAAAATGGGGACTAAATGCAGAAAATTAATCAATATATTGAATAAACAAAGAAGAAAAATCTGGAAGAAAAGGCATAATGCAGTAAAATTAAGGAGGAGTTTTGAGTAGTGGAAAAGACAGGATTTTATAGATATTAAACAAAGTTGTATAAGAAAAGGGGTCCTAGGTTTATAAATCACATGGATCATCCACACAACACCAGTAGTCAATTGTACGCGTAGTGTTATCGTGTGATCATCATCTCCATGTCTACCCTTCCCACCCCGTTAAGGTATTAAGCGCGGAATAGTATCGTTTACTTATTGCATGCTATTACCCGTCCCACCTATCAGTCCTGGAGGCTTTTATGACTACTAATCCTAAAGGGAAGAAGCTTGGCTTTTCAGAGGTTTAAAAAGGTTAAAATACTAAGGCGTCAAACAAAACACATGAAAACAGTTATGGGAGCACAAAACAATTAAGGCTCAGATAAACCTCCTTTAATCACAGAAAATCATGTAGTTTAGGACGTCTTACATGTACCGATTAGGTCGAAATTATGCTTAACGTTAGGCAGGCTGGTTCATTACATATTTTCAGGCAAGAAGTTCGCATTAGGCTCGCCTGGCTGCAACTTATCGAAGACCAGTGCAATTAATTAACTACATACTTGTTTGCCTACGTGATGGCCTATAGGCATGGCATCTACTGGTTTCAGGAATAAAGAAACAAACTGATTAAGAAAGTTGCCAGTTTTAACAGAATGATGCGAGTTCTGTAATTAGTGCTAATCTTAAAACGGGTGATTCAGATTTGATTGACAATCCCTATAGGCATGCTTTCTAGTGTCGTTCATTTAAACATTTTTTATAGGCGTAGAGAAAGCGCAGAAATACTATTAGCATGGTATCTGAGTACTGTTAGTTTTTAGCCCTATAAACAGGTTTGCCTAATGACAGATGATGATGACAAATTCAGGAACGTCCTAGTAGGCATGTTAGCTATATGATATGCAGTCGTTTGGAGATGACTTATAGA
>NW_017678793.1:0-19875 GCF_001879085.1 Nicotiana attenuata
ACGTGTGTGAAGCAATAAAAAGGGTAACATGGTGCAATTACACAAGACGATCGATCGGATCGTTACAAGTACTTGTTTTCTTTTGTAAATAAACGTTAGAAATACTATTTGTCATAAGTTAGCTCGTTTTTTATATACATTTGATGTGATATGGGAATAATAGAAGTTTAACCGATTATGTTTTTGATAATTTGATTTTTGAAGTATAAAAAAAGGAAAATTAATTGAAAGAGATCTCATAGGAATCAAGCTCTCTTCTATCTCTTTACTCTCCCATTAACAGTCACCGTCCACCCACCAGTTGTTCACATCACCACAAGCGGTCACCAAAAATACAGGTAAGCAACCCTACACTCTATATCTTTGTCTCTCTCTCGTCCTTTATTCCACCCTTCTTTCCCTATTCTTCTTTTCATCTTCACAACCCCTCTTCCCCCCACCCCCCCACACAAAGTCACCCCTATTTTCTTCCTCTTGCTCTCTCTTTTGTATTTTTTGTATACTCCACTCTACTTCCCCTGTTCTCTATCTTTTTTCCTCTTTCCCGTCCTTTCAAGAAAATTGTCGCCACTCAGATCTGGGTCAAGAAACATCACCTTTGCTCCAGATCTTTCCCTTTACCATCTTATTGTGGGCCAAGCGATTGTTCCCTCAAGCGTGGAAGGTACCAAATTGATGGCGAATATCAGAGAAAAGGTGAGTGAGATCCATGCGCCGACGAAGAAAAGTGAAGAACAAAGGTAGCGGAGGCGTGTGGCAGCGCGTGAAAGGGAAGTGTTGTTGCACCCTATTTGCACAAGTCAAAACAAGATTCAACTTGTGTTTCTCTATTATTGAGGAAAGAGAGTCACCACCTAATATTTAAATAATAGGGTACCTATTTAACTACTAAAGGTCATATTCTTCATTAGTCTGCTAAACAGTGAGATTATGGGTAAGGGTTCTTGTTCTTCTAAGGGGAAGGTGTTAGGCACCCTTTAAAATCTACTTGATGTAGTTCCATAGGACTTAGACTAGATTTAGGAGTAATTGTTTGTGCCATATTGAACTAGTATTTAAAGAGTGTAGCTTACCATATATTAGGGCATAATACCTATAAGGGAAGAGTTTAGTTTAAAGAGGTGTGAGTTTATAAAATAACTTTAGGGAATTAATGTTTATATATATATATATATGCTTCAAAAGACCTTTAAAAGATGTATGATGTTTGTATGAAAATGTGTAAAAGAGAAACTATGTTAAAACACTTTGTTTCCTAAAGCATGAAAGTTTATATTACTCTAATGAAGTGAAGGTGTTATGAAAATAAGCCTAAGATATAACTTGGTTTTAAATAATAAGCTTGAAGAAACCGTTTGAAAATCCTTGTTTGGGGGCAGCAGCATCTTGGTTTTCGAAAAGGGTTGATTTGCTTTTAGAAAATTAAGCTTGTGATTCAGTTCTGGTTTTTCTCTTCTGAAAGAAGGATTGCCGCATCTTTTAGGTATTTGGGATTCAAAATCATTAAGAAGAGTTAGCAAAGCATAATGAATTAATAACAACTCCTGATTAGCAGCTGAAGGGTTATTTGCTTCTAATGCCTCTTTTAATCATAGGTTCTTTACAACTTGCCTAAGTTATTTAATATGAATTAAAAGATAAAATAAAATATTCAATCCAATATATAATTTTTATATACATGTGAGATAAAACAACAGACACCCAATAAAGGACAACAACATAGTAGAACTATAACATAGCGAAGGCAGTAAATGAAGGAGTGAAGTGAAAGAAAGCACTCTAGTTTTTGGGTCTCAAAGAGGTAGGCCAGCAGTAACAGGGATGATAACTAACTCTGGACTCCCAGGAGATAACAACGCTGGATTGGGGCATGAGTTCTTTACGAACTCAGCAGGCCCAAGCCATTTTACATGTTAAAAAAAAGAAGAGAGAAGGTCATTAGAAAGACAATACTATATACATGCTCATACGCAAAATTTGTAAGCAAGTAATAAAGGAAAGTTGTCTAAGAATATTCAAATACTAAGAAAGTTATACTACTGTGGTGGTTATGTATAGCAAAAGATCCATATTGAACACCTTTCATTTCAATTAAAACACTAAACCTAAAGAGAATAACAAGTGTCAATGAATTAAGGGCTAAGAAGAAAATTCCACTCAGGGTTGATGCCCCCTTTAAATCCCGCAACACTTCAAAGTTCTCAAGGGTCTCAAAGCCCAGGGCAATGCTTGTACCGGGGAAAACAGCCCAACCTAGAGTTAAACTCTACTTCCAAATATCCCTAACCACTAACTAATCATTCTTCCCTATATGTATGAGTGCCAATGGGGCTCTTTCAATGTAAACCAACTACTATAGCATTCCTTACCACAGAAGCATACCTTTTCTTGATAGAATAATATAAGAAACACTAAAAAAAATTATTTCTTATAACTATACCTCCAGTTCTAAGTGAATGATTAACATATTAAACAAAATTAATGCTCAAGTTTCCAAACACATACACAGAGGTAAGAACATTATATTGTTATAGCTAAAGAACCAAACTACTAGGATCAAACATCTCAGAGATAGACAAATAGCACATAGTTTACAGCTACAACTTAGGGATACAAATGCTTTTACTTTAATAGACTAATCACATGTTGGTTTAACTCAAGACTTGCATACATAGGTCAATACTGTTTGGATCCCTTTGAAAACCATCAGCAAAGATTTCAAACAAACAGTCATAATCAGGAACCTCTATAGGTTTGCAAATTAATAATGGAATTTCATAAGAGTTCGTAACAGGATCACAAACTATCAGTCTCACTTCATTTTGGGACTAAAAATAGAACCACTTTTTTTATAGGAGTATAATGAATTAGGCAAGTTATTGTTAAAAACAATGGGTTTCTTTAAGACGAGATTCAATTCAGATTAACAGGGAAAGGGAGAACTGCATGCAGTTTCAAGATAGTACATAGAAGTATGAAATCATGAGAGATATGTAGAGATACATACATAAACGTCATTCAACTATACATATAGATATTTCAGCTAATGTTATAGTCATACAAAAACAGGATGAGTTTTAATCATTGTAAAATCAGTTTAACAATGTCACTAATGGTCAAAATCAAACACGTTTAACTCTGCTGTAGAGACTATGTTTAATATCTACGCGTGATGGAGTTTTATTTAACTTGTAAAACAGTTAACATTCTACATGACTATAACCTAATTCATGAAAGATAACTTGATCATAAAAAAACATGTGTAGAATGATCATTGATGTTCACAGAAGTTCATCCTAATAAGATTGTTTCATACTTAGAGATACAACAAATAGTTAGACATGGATATAAAGCTTCCATAGTGATGATTCAAAGAATACTTAAAGGTTAACAAGCACTCATGCAAAGAAGAAAAACATTTCAAACACTTTAAACTTCACATATTTCAATTAAATGATGAAGAATTAAACTGTGATCTTTCATGCATGTTCTAGCTAGAATCATTTAACAGCCTCAACAACAAAAGTGCAAAATAGTATGGCAGAGAGATCACAATCATTAGAAGTAAACCTGAAGTCTACGCAAACATGAAAAGTCATTAAGCCATATTAAGTAGCTTAATCACATAGGCTATTTAATACAGAACGGAAGTCATATGATCACATAGAAACTTAACCAATACTGATGAAAACATAATAGCTAACCACAGTCAACAACAGTCCATTACGAACCAGAATAAACAATCATAAATTAATGACAAACATCATAAATGAAGCAATTAACGGAAAGACAGTAGTATGTTCATAATTTTTGAATGAAGAAATTAGAGAGAGGATGGAAGTACACTGACCTTTTCTAGGGCAATAGACCAAACAGGATTTCTAACTTAGTCGTGTGAAAACCAACATTTCATGCTCTTGAGCTATGAAGAAACTCGGAACAAAAGGAATAAAGATCAAATCAGAAAAGAAAACCTAGACTCTTAACTCGTATGAAATTTTAGACTACTGCTTGGTGTGATTGTAGGTTGGTCAATTATGTTAGGTGGTTCTTAGGTCGTGTTAGGTGAGGTTAATCAAGGTTCTATTTATACTACCATTAATGGTTTAGGGTTTCAAAAAAATAAAACTTGGTAGTGCAAGATGAAGTTGAGGTAGTGATATGAGCATAAGCGGGTGAAATCAGAAAGAACAAAAGGAAAACAATGAGGATTTTTACCTGAGAAGGGAAAGGGTCGACCGTTGATGGCAAAATCCATCGGGTAAAGCTCCAATGTCCAGAGGTTAATCATAACGAGGTTCTGATGATGCTTCCCATGCACTTTGATTTGAAAAAAAACACAAGAAAATCTCAGACGATTTGAGATTTCACCCTTTGGTCTATGACTTCAACATTAGGGCTTCCGAAATTAAACGATTGAAACGGAAAGAGAACGATGAGATTCGTAGTATAGAGACAAGACGGATGGCCATGCATGCCACGTATTTGAAAAACCACAAATGATTTGAAGTTTCATATTAAGGTTAGGGTTTTCGAATTTAGGGGATTTAAATCTCAGAGGCGGAATGGGCAAACTTCGGTGAGAATCGTGGGTAATGAAGGCGGAAGGAATGATTTCTAGTCATGATTTATAACCTTGCTCAAATTAGTGCTAGGTTTTGTGATTGACGAGTCTGGTGAGTTTGAGAGAGATGAGAGAATAAGGGGAAAGGTGGAGGCCAGGTCTTTGGAGTGAATGGTTAGGCTTTGGGGGAATAGGGGTTGCTCACGTGGGTTTAAATGGGGAGATAGGATCTGGGGTGTTGGATCATTTGATCAACGACCCTGATAATTCAGGTATTAAGGGGTTTAAATAAGAAAAAACGGAGACCGCTTGATCCTTGTAATCAAACGGCATCTGACACTAGTTTTAAAATGATAAGAAAAGAAAGATTAAACCTGGTCCATTGATGGTAAGTATCAATAGTCAGGAGTGTTTGTGTTTGTTTTGTGAAAGATATAGACGGGTGACGCGGCGCAATTTGATTGGTTCAAATGGGTTGGGGCAGATTTCCAACTTCGGCAGAAAGGGCTGCTTGGACTGGACCATATTCGAATTTGGGCCTAGTATTTGGACTGGTTTTAATTTAAGAAATTAATTAAACTTAATTAATTTCTAATAAAATGTAGTAAAATTATACTTATTAAACATACTACTAATTATTATAATTAATTGTTTATAAAATATGTTATTTTCTAAATTATTACACAAATTAACATAGTAGCCTAATTTACTAAAATGAAGAAATAATTTGTAAAATTAATTATAAAGCCTATGTGATGTGTACCAAATATTGTTTAAATAATATTAATATAATAAATATATTTGTAATTACATAATACAATAACTAGATGATTAATTTAAAAATTTATACCTAATTTATTTGTAAAAATAGGTATTTATCGATAGAAAATACTTTCAAAATATTTATTGTAAATTATTAAGTATAAGTATATTAATTTTAAAAAGGAGGGTCAAAATTGGTCGTCAACAGCTCCTCCTCTTTGATCGGAGACAATGAAAGAGTTTTCAAGCAAAGAAATTGAACCAAAGCCAATTTTGTCCCGACTTTAGGCATACATTGCAGTAATGGCACGAAGATTATGAGTTGTAGGATTGGGAGTTAAGGAGGATTTTGGGAAGATTTTGGGAAGTTGGGGCTGAATTCTTGTTTTGAATTGCTTACATACCTCGGGCTTAACGAGGATCAGGCCTCATGTAGTTCTGGATTGAGTATTTTGAAGAAGCAATACTCGCAGGAATTGCCCCAGTATCGTATTATGACGATACAGCAAGACGGATGATTGGGCCCTCACGATAGCTTGCATTTTTGCAGCTTAGCTTGAAGGATTTGAAAATATTGATTTCCACTGGTCGTTTTGTGCTTGAACTTGGATCCTTGGCCCGCTAATTAGTTTGCTGTCCCTCATAGCGTTGTACTTTGGTCTGCTGCTTGGAAAGATTTCCACATTGCAATATTTGTTCCTGCAAAAAATGAAATACACACGTACCCATATATTACAATGCAGAATATATTGAGATGTGATGTAAAGGATGTAGGAATGATAATTCCCGGACGTCGACGTGCCGTTATTTAGGATTGAGATGATGGGGTACTTGAACATGTCTCGATTTGTCAAAGCATTGAAAAGTGTCTCTGCTTGTTGGAAGATATTGACTTGTAGAGTGCGTCTCCGCTTGTTGGAGAGATTTGCACTGAAAAATGTCTCCGCTTGTTGGGAGAGCTTGATTTGTAAAATGCGTCTCCGCTAGTTGGGAGAGCTTTATTTGTAAAGTGCGTCTCCGCTTGTTGGGAGAGCTGTATTTGTTGAGTGCGTCTCCGCTTGTTGGGAGAGTTGTATTTGTTGAGTGCGTCTCTGCTTGTTGGGAGAGTTTTGTACTAAAATGTAGAGTGATCTCCGCTTGGGAGCGATTGACTTAAAACAAAATCGTGTCTGAAGCTACATGAGCAAACCGTCAAAACATTTAAGATAATAGGAAAGGAAAAGAAAAGCATACCGAAGAGATACTCTTGACTGCGAAGCTAAGTTGCGGCCATCGATTGGCAAAATGTCGGTGACGAGGTTTGCGACTGTCTATTCTATCCCTATTGTGATGGAGCGGCAGTGCGGATTGTTCCTTTGATAGAGTGAACATTTTTCTATATACAAAGCTTCGATTGGCGAAGTCGATGCTTGATTTTATGCAGGGAGCTCCGACCGATTGAGCTGGCGATTTGCTATCTACAAGGCTCAAATTGGTGAAGTTGGCGGCTTGTGTTGTACAAGGTGCTCTGATTGGTTGTGCAGGCAGTTTGCTATATACAGGGCTTTAATTAGTGAAGCCATTGGTTCCTTTCTTACAAGATGCTCCAGTTGTTTTAGCAGACGTTTTGCTATATACAATGTGCCTTTTTCGCATCAGCGGCCTGACTCCAAGGTACCTGCAATGGATTCAAGGATTAGGTTTAGTTGTACCAAAAAACTTATGTAAAGGAGAAAGGGTGATATTCCTGGGAATGTGGCGGATCCGTCATTTGCTCCAATGTGGTCCCAACATTTCCTTGCTTCCTAGTGACCTTGTACTCAAAGAAAAATTCTTAGTGGGGGCGAGGGATTTGTTTGTGCCGACCACAGCATCGGCTTTGCCCCTACCCTTGATGTGGCTACTCCATGAGGTTCGGTAGGTAGAACAAATTACTATATTTTTAGAAAAACAATTTTTAAAAAGCTTTCTATTAAGATAAAAGTCTCCGTTCCGGAATATGGCATGCTACGAAAGATTCTCTAAACGCGGACGTCGCTTCTTGAAAACTCTATCTTGTCGATGTCGATCCTTCGTTATGTTTTGACAACGCGGGTGCTTGCTGTTGCGACTTTTTCCTAATTCGAACTAATGCATTACAAAGGTTTTTCCTAAGGTTATGACAGTACCATTTCAGGTTGCCTACGTATCCAAAACGAAACTACGTATGAATGTAGTTCGTGGATGAGGATAAAAATATGATGAAGATGACCGATCTTGACTCAAGCAGCCTACCTATCAAAATAGAATCAGTTCAAAACGTAGTTTAATTACAAAAGATGATTGTGTCCAGTTAGGATTGCCTACATAGTCCTTCCTGAGGAAATCAAGTCGGTGTAGTTCCAAAGAAACATACAAAGATGATATTTGAATTTCCTATTACAAGAGAAAGGAGGGAGAGAAACTGAACCCTACGTAGGTTTCTTATGTATCCCTCCGTGAGATGTCAGGTTGAACGTAGTTCTGTTACAGCAAAACAAAACTCTATTTTTCTTCAAACATAGTATCTCTTGATTGCATCTGAGTTGATGGGCTTCGTGTTGATTCTTCCATACATTTCTGCCAATATTAGAGCTCCACTCGACAACACTCGGTGAACTACATAAGGACCTTACCAATTTGGTGTGAATTTTCCTTTGGCTTCCTCTTGGTGGGGAAAGATTTTCTTCAGGACCAATTGCCCTGGTGTGAACTGGCGAGGCTTCACCCTATTGTTAAATGCACTAGCCATCTTGTTCTAATATATTAATCCATGGCATACTGCATCCATTCTCTTCTCGTCGATGAGCATGAGTTGCTCATGTCTGACCCGTATCTACTGTACATCGTCCAAATTGGCCTCTTGAATGACTCTTAAAGATGGTGTCTCAACCTCTATAGGTATCACAGCTTCGGTGTCGTATACTAACGTGTACGGCATTTCCTTAGTGTATGTTCTCATGGTGGTCCAATAACCTAGTAAGGCGAAGGGTAGTTACTCGTGCCATTGCATATGATTGTCTACTATCTTTCGTTGAATCTCTTGATATTCTTGTTGGCTGCCTCGACTGCCCCATTCCTTTGTTGTTTGTAGGCTGTAGAGTTGCGGTTGACAATTCTGAACTTCTTGTAGATTTCTTTCATGAGGTCGCTATTGAGGTTAGCGGCATTGTCGGTGATGACCAACTCCGGTAATACAAATCGGCAGACGATGTTGTTCCGGGCAAAATCTGCTACTACCTTCTTTGTGACGTCCTTGTAGGTAGATGCTTTGACCAATTTATGGAAGTAGTCAATGGCTACCAAGATGAAGCGGTGCCTATTTGACGTAGCAGGCTCTATAGGTCCAATCATGTCCATTTCCTAAGCAGCGACCGGCCAGGATGAACCAATCATATTCAACTCATTCGGTTGAACCCGGATGAAATCCCCGTGAATCTGGCACTGATGACACTTCTGTACGTAGCAGATACTATCACTTTCCATAGTCATCTAAAAGTATCCGGATCTCAAGATCTTCTTGTCTAATGTGAACCTATTCATGTGGGGTCCACACGTTCCTGCATGTATTTCTTGCAATAACTTGGTCGCCTCTGCGGCATCTATAGATCTCAACAAACCCAAGTCTTTGCT
Organism: Nicotiana attenuata; assembly: GCF_001879085.1. Taxonomy (NCBI): domain Eukaryota; kingdom Viridiplantae; phylum Streptophyta; class Magnoliopsida; order Solanales; family Solanaceae; genus Nicotiana; species Nicotiana attenuata. The sequence continues at coordinate 8,957 of NW_017678793.1, forward strand.
CCTCCTGTACAGGAATTCCCCATCAAGGAAAAAGTGATTCGCCAACCTCCTAAGGGCTTGCTTCTGACTATTAGTAGCATTCTTTGGGTAATCCCTTGTTGCAAGGAATCCTCTGATGTCGTGGTACCGCGGTTTACCATCTCGATCTTCATCTTCATGGAAGCAATAGGCATGTTGATCCCTGATCTCTACCTCGATAGGATCGATGTAGTTCTTATCTGGATGCTAAATCATGGATATAGATTTGCAAGGGCGTCAGAAAACTCATTCTAAATCCTGGGAATGTGCTTGAACTCGATCTTCATGAACTTCTTGCATAGCTCTTTTACGCAGTGCATGTACAGAAGGATCTTTACATTTTTGGTGGACCACTCCCCTTGGACTTGGTGTATCAATAGATTGGAATCCCCTATGACCAAAAGTTCTTTGACGTTAATGTCGACTACCATTCTGATTTTAAAGATGCACGCTTCATATTCAGCCATATTATTGGCACAAGGGAATCTTATCTTTGTAGATGCTGTATAGTGCTGTCCGGATTTTGAAATAAGGACTGTCACAATTCTGACTCCTTTGATGTTTGCTTCTCCATCAAAAAATATTCTCCATCCAGGGTATGAATCTACAATATCTTCTCGAGTGAACAATACCTCTTCGTCGGGAAAATACGTAGTCTGCGGCTCATAATCCCCATCCACTGGATTCTCTGCGAGGTTGTCGGCTAAGGCATGCCCTTTGATAGCCTTCTAAGTTATGTACACAATGTCAAATTCTCGGAGGAGAACATGCCATTTAGCTAGCTTTCCTGTAGGCATCGTCTTCTGGAAAGATGTACTTGAGCGAGTCGAGTCGAGATATTAGATGCATAGTATATGCTGACATGCAATACCTTAGCGACTAGGCGATCCAAGTCAGAACACAACAAATGCGCTCTATCAAAGTATATTTGGCTTCGCATGGCGTGAACTTCTTACTTAAGTAGTAGATGGCCTGCTCCATTCTCCCGGTTTCATCATGGTGTCCCAACACACATCCAAGGGCATTATCCAAGAATGACAGATAAAATAACAATGGCTTCCCGGGTTCGGGGGGAACCAACACTGGTGGATTTGACGAATACTCCTTAATTCTATCAAAGGCTTTCTAGCACTCTCTTGTCCATTTTGTGGTAGCATCCTTTTTCAGCAACTTGAAAATTGGTTCATAGATTACCTTGGACTAGGCTATGAAATGACTGATGTAATTCAGTCTACCTAAGAAACTCATCACATCTTTCTTAATCTTGGGTGGTGGCAATTCCTTAATGGCCTTGATTTTTGATGGGTCCGGTTCTATTCCTTTTCTGCTTACGATGAAGCCTAACAATTTTCCAGTAGTGACTCTGAACACGCATTTGGCTGGGTTCAATTTCAAGTTGTACCTCCGTAGGCGCTCGAAAAATTTCTTCAAATCGTCTAAGTGCTCTGAACTCTTCCAAGACTTTATAATGACATCATCCACATATACTTCGATCTCCTTATGAATCATGTCGTGAAAAAGGGTTGTCATGGCCCTTATGTAAGTGGCACTGGCTTTTGTATGATTTTGTTGAGAAACTAAGATATTTATTGAGGTTTATTGGCATATTTCAGGTATCAAGTGACTTAGAGAAGAAATGAAGAAACCAAGTCAAAACGTGTTAAAATGAAAGAATTTAATTGCTACCAGTAATTAGTCTATGCGATCGCGGAGAAATCCATGTGATCGCATAAGTTCAGCAAACTTAAGCTATGCGAATGCGGTTGGAGATATGCGAACGCGAAGAAGAAAGCCTGGTCGGCGGCTGGTCAACTATGCTACGCGAACGCGGGTCTCGATACGCGATCGCGTAGCTTTGCTGAAGTTATTCTCCGCGAACGCGGGTATATGTATGCGATCGCATAGCTTATTTTTCCGGGCAAATTCTGGGCATGGAATTTCACGTTTTTGACCCCCAAGCCATTTAATACACGACCTAACTTATTGGAAAGACATCTTTGGCAAATCATTGGCAGTCTTTGGACATATTTGGCTTATTTTGAGAAGGGAACACAAGTTTTGAAGCTAGGGTTCTTGCACACACACACGGGTCATGATGATTTGAAGCTTTTGGTTGAGAATTACTTACCCATTTATGTTCATTTCTTCATTTCCTTGCTTTGTATTATATATCTAAGTGTGTAGTATTTTTTTCCAATACGTGTTCACACAATGAACACCTCAGTGCTCAAGATACAGTCAAAACCTGGCGTCATGTCCTCCAGACTGGCCCAACATTAACACACAGAAATCATATCTCGCACCTCATCCAGGGAATCACAAGCCGTCGATGCACAGCTGATACCGATGTTGATACCCAATTTTTCCCTAAGTTTTACACCCAAAATATTTCCAGAATAGCATATGTGCATATGTAAGCACACCCAAGAGTTTCGGTACTTTTCCAAATTTTTAATGATTTTTAAACCAATTTATTGCCTATTTTAATACAACAAAATCCAGTATTCATTTCCAAAATTATCATTTTTGGTGAATAATTTATTTCATTCTCATATTTACACCAAAATATAATTAAGATGATTTTTTGACACATTTTTTACTAATTTATTTGGTATTTTTAAAGCTAAATTGCATATAACCGCAATCATAGCCTATTTTACGATTAATAGTATTTTATAATTATAAAATTAGTTCCAGTATTTTTCAATTAATATTTATGAATTATTAAGGGGTTCATTGCTTTTGATTTTATCCCAGAGTAATTTTCACTATTTTTATAAAATCAAACAGAGGAAAATTGACTATTTAAATACTAGCCCCATCTATTTCAATTTTAGCCTCAAATTAGGTCCAATCTCAGCCCCAAATTTCCAACCCATTTCCGTTTAAACCTAACCCGCGACCCTATTAAAAATAACCCGACCCAGACCTTTTTTTTATCCTTGTCGTTGATCTTTGAGATCAACGGCCCCTATTCGTCCCTTTCTTTTTTAATCAACACGACTACCCTAATTCCCTCATTTCTCCTAACCCGCCGCCCTCGAATCCCCTCTCCTCTGTGATTCTCTCTAAGACCTAAACCTAACCCTAGGCGCCTCCCTCCAGTTACCACCCAAAATTGCCTGAATTAATGGCTTCCAAAGCCATTGAAGGCCTGCACCTGCCTCCAACGGCTCCTGCATGCCTGTTGATTGAAGAATCGAGGCCAGACCTCGAGGGTCTTCGCTCAGATCTTCACCTATTCGAAGATCCTGGCCATCTCCGGCTTTGCTCCGGTGGCTCTTGGTCTTTTGAGCCTGATTGTGATATTCTCTAGCTTAGATCGTGACTTTTCCAGGCTTTCTCGCTTCTAGGGTTCTTCTGAAACCCTAGCCTTTCGAGGTTCTCCTGATTTCTCTAAATCTGTTCTAGATCTATGTTTATTTTAATGTTTTCAATCGATTTCTCAAAGGTTCTTTCAAATGTTTGCTTTCAAACCTTTCATCTTTTCCGACTTAGGGTTTTTCTGATTTTACATGCTCTACTATGATTCTTATGTGTTTTCTTCTGCTGTGTTTTCTTCTATCTTGCTCTTATGACTTCCCCTACTGTATTTTGCACGATTTTTCTTTTATTATGTTTTCATGAAGTTTTCTGGGAAATACATGTTTAAGGTCTCAGTCCCTTTGAGTTTTCCGAACTTATTTCGTTAGTATTCTTTTGCCTGACTTGCTTGTTTTCGTCTCTAGACTCGATTAATGGTAAAAACTCAAGAATTTGGGGGTTTCATTCGAGTTTGAAGCCACTTGTTACGTGCTTTGTGTTCTTCTCATCTCTAAACTTGCTTGGTTTCAAAACCCTAATCTCTGAGTTCCTGAAGTTGTTTCATCTATGTTTTAACTTTGTTTCTCCATGTGGTTCTGACTTTTTGCTAAAATCTATGAGACCCTGTTTATAGGACTCTTTAGCATGCTTCTGATTAGCCTATACGACTATCATGTTTCGCTAGCATTATTGTTTCTCTTTGTCATGATTTAACCTCACACGTCCGATGTTGTGCATTCTTTATATACACTAGTTGTCCTTCTCGAATTTTGGGACTGATTTCAAACTTCCTTGTGTAAGCATGATTGATTCTTTCCTTGTTTTATTTGAAAACTTTTAACCTTTCGATTCCCTTATTTCTGACTTGGTTCATTAGTGATTTTGAATCCCTGATTCCTTGATTTACTATGTACCAATTGATTTACTTTGTATTTGCCTATTTTACTTAACCGTGTGTTTCGAATTTTCTTTCCTTAATTAAAACCCCTATGTATTTACCCCTTATTTCTATGCTATGCACAATATGTTTACTTAATCTCCTTCCTTAAATAATTTATGCCCTTTATCGTTCAAATTTGAACTCCCCAATCAAAGGATTTTCTGCTACTGATTGATTCTAATTGATACATCATTATATTCTTACCTTTGTTCCCTGCCTGATTTCAATCTATAAATACCTGCTCCTTTCTTAACACACACACACGACCAACACTCGAGTCTTTTTCTGAACTCGGACTCACATTCATAACTATACTCTTGCTATTTTTATTGTGGCCTGTTACAAGATTTCTGCTCTCTTTTCTTTCTGAAACCGGTATGTCCTAGTTTTAATTCTAGCCCCAACTCCAATGTGTTTACTTACCAGTTCTTATGTCCATGTTCACTTTAATGTCCGATGTATTTAATCTTTGTGTAATGAGTTCTGCCCATTTTTTGTAATGAATCCCATTCCTATATCCCCTTATGTGTTTTGAGCTATGGTTCAAAAACAAGGAAATATAGCTGAAGTTATTGCCCATGGATATGAACTGGACCCTTAAGGTCCTAAGCTCTTTCGATTTCCCATCCCCATTCCCTTATTTTGTGTGTTGAGTTAAAGTTTTGGCCTGACAGTATTCTAATTACTGCCCAGGCTATGGCTTGACCTTCTATAGGACCTTACTCTCTAATGTTTGGCCAACAGGTTTGGTCAGGGGTGTGCCAGCTTACCTCATGGTTGGGTATGACCACCAGCCTGCTTTGGCACTCCCTACCCTCCCTATTACACTTGCACTCATTCTTAGAACTTAAGTTCTGGCCTTTTCTTGTAAGTCTTGCCTTGGGACCCCCGAGCTCCCTCTGAACTTGGACACTTGAGGTTGGCTCTTCCACACTGCACATAACTCATTCTGATTAGCATCTGGGGTGTAAGCACTGCCTGGGGTTCATGAAACCCCTTGGATCTCTGAAATACCCTAGATAAGAGAAGGCCTTGGAAATCTGGATCTCGGAAGTGGCTCAATCTCATATTATTAGACACTAAGTCTGAATTAGGCTGCTCGGATGTAGCTGATAGCTTCTGATGTACTTTTAATTTCAGTCTTGTTCTACTGGTCTGTAATGATTTGTATAAACTCATGGGGATTCAATAAGAGAAAAGGGGGAGGGGGTTTCTGTTTTATGCACTAAGGTTAGAAAATATGCCTATAGGGATTTATTTGTGATTTGTGCAACTTCACACGTAGAAAACATGTCTGTAGGATTTAACATTTGATTTCTGCAACTAAGCATATAGGCATCCTGCCTATAGGGTTTGCTTCTGAATTTCTGCACTTTCATATATAGAAATCATGTTCACGAGTTTATGCATCTGCATATAGAAATCATGCCTATAAGATTTCTGCACTTTCATATATAGAAATCATGCTCATAGGAATTCTGCACTGTCATATGTAGAAACCATGCCTATAAGAATTCTGTATATCATACAGATATCCTGCTCATAAGAATTCCGCATGAAGAGACCATGTCTTTAAGATCCTGTATTTTCGCATCTATCATTAGGCAAACAGTTATAGGTCAAATAATAATCAATTGCATCCTAGATATCATGCTCGTAGGATTTCTGTGCTCTTGCTAACGTCTGTAAAAGGTGCCTAAAATTAGTAAACGGCTAGAAAGCATGCCTATAGGAAATACCGATTTTGAACTGTCACGCTCGTGTAAGCAATATCAACTGCAAAACCTGTATTATTCTGTTAAAACTGGCAATCTTTTCTATAATCAGTTTGCCTCTTTCCTGAAACCAGTAGATACCATGCCTATAGGTCTGTTTAACACATAGACAAAAGGTTTAACTAATCAACTGGATCAGTCTTAGACAACTGCATTCGAGTAAGCCTAATGTAGACTTCTTGTCCAAAAATATGTGTTGAACCAGTCTGCTTATCGCTTTAATTTAATTTAAGACTAAACCAGTACGTGCAAGACATGCTAAACTCTATGGCTTTATCTGATTTTAGGAGGCTTAAGTGAGCCCTACTTGCTTATTTGCTTTCCTCTTTACTTGCATTATGTATTTTCATTGACGCCTTAGTATTTTGTCCTTTGAAAACTCTCCAAAAGGCCCCAAACCCCTCTCCCATTATGAATAGTTAGTCCAAAAGCCTCCGGGACTGATAGGATTGGGACGGGTACTAGCATGCAATAAGTAACGAGACATTCCGCGCTTTAATACCTCAATAGGGTGGGAAGGGTGGATATGGATATGATGACCACGCAATAACACCACGTGTATAAACGGTTAAAGGGTGTTGTGTGGGGTGATCCATATTATTTATAAACATAGGACCCCTCTCCCTTTATCTGTTTATTTTTATTTCGAAAACTACTTTCTTCTCAAATTACAGCCTCTTTAACTTCGTTTAAATTCAAATTATTTGCAACTATTATATGAAAACCCCCTCGTATTTGTAATTCTTGCTTGTTTACTTGTTGTTTGCACTTAAAGTCACAATTGTAACATGGCCGGCAACGACACTAGTGGATCTTGAGGGATGCCTAACACCTTCCCCTCGAGATAATTTCTAGCCCTTACCCGAACTCTGGTTCTTCATCTCAAATTCTTCCTTAAAGTGTCCTAATCATTAGGTGGCGACTCTTCAATTCCAAAACCCAATTCCCAAACGGGAATAGAGTTGTCTTTTCCAAAAATGTCGTAAACCCGATTTCTAGGGAAAAAGGGGGCGTCGACAGCATGGCGACTCCACTGGGGAATCTTTAGGCTTTTACCATTTCATGTTATATGTGACTTTATTGTTTTCTTTTATTGCTTTTGTTTATTGCCTTTATTCGAAACTGACTTGTTTCTTTTTCTTTAATTACTTTCATTTACCGCTTTCCATCAATACCGTTGCAATTTTTGAGCAATGATTGTAAACATTTATTATATGAACGTGAAAATACATGTCAATTTGTTTCGTTCTTGTAAACTGCATCTTCAACATCATATTCCACTCGTGCCAAACAAATACCATAGCAACGCTTATAATGAGTAGTTGCGCTCTTCCAATACTATCACCCCTTAAATTTTTCAAAGGCGTATTTGCGGTAAAACCAGTCGATCAGCGGTGCAGTCGACGGTTCTGTGCCGTTCCCTCTTGAGAACTAAATACTTGCTATGCTAATTATTGGTCTAAATAGTCGAGTCTGGTGGGGTGAGGGCCTAACGCTTTGTTTTGCAGAAAATGAGGCACGAAGTCCCCAGATTTGGCATGGTAACCAACATTCATCCAAGACTGCTGAATTGGTGGAAAGACCTCCACTCCAGTGATCAGACGCTCGTCCGCAAGTACTTAGGGAATTTGCCTTCTCTTCTAGAAATTCAGCCTGACAACAGAATCATAGAGGCTGCGACATTATTCTGGGATAGTGACAAGTCCGTGTTCCGCTTCGGGTACCTTGAAATGACTCCTTTGCTCGAAGAAATAGGAGGTTTAGCTGGCATTCCTTGGGAGACTCCGGGTTTGCTTATGCCAGAGAACCGCAAAGGTAGGGGTTTCCTTAAGATGATGGGACTGAAGAAGAACCCAGATTTAACCTGTTTGAAAGACTCTTACATCCCATTCGACTATCTGTATGAGAGGTACGACCATAGCAAGTCATACCGCACCTATTCAGATGAGTTCGCTATCACCTCATTGGGGCATGTCCACAGAAGGGTCTTCGTTTTTATGTTTTGCTTTTTGGGAATGATGGTGTTCCCTATGAAGAAGGCTAGGATCCACACCAGACTGGCCATGGTAACTAAGACTTTGATGGAAGGAATTGGCGGGCAGACTTTCAGCATGGTGCCCATGATCATTGCTGAGATATACCGTGCCTTGGACAATTGTCAGCAAAAGGGCAGTCATTTTGAGGGTTGCAACTTATTACTTCAGCTCTGGCTCATGGAACACCTCCAGAAAGGGGAATACCGACAGGAGGTCCTACGCAGAGACTGGGATGATCACATCGCCTTCCACCAGCCAAGGCGTATGAATTATATGCCTAAAATGTTCGCTCAGCCAGAGGACGCCAGAGGATGGGTAGAATTATTTGAAAATCTGAAAGAAGACCAGGTACAATGGATGGTCGAGTGGTTCCCCACAGATGAATTCATTGTTCGATCCCGAGACGCACCGTTTCTCATACTAATTGGTTTGAGAGGAACTTATCCTTACGTTCCTCTCCGAGCCATGAGGCAGGCTGGAAGAAAGCAAATCATACCAAGGGTCGACAAAATGAGTCACTTCAGGGCTGATTTCCAGGACGATGGTAGCACTCACAGGTGCCAAGCTCAGCACTTGTGGCACTGCAAACTCGTTTTGGGGAGAGAATCTATTGAGCCAGACAGGTATCACGCCGGTTGTGTGCCGCACTATTCGGGTTGGTTGGAAGACAATGGCATGGGTCAGGCCGGGTTCGGTCACAAAATTATCGACGAACACGCTGAAGCACGGGTTAAGTATTATCAACTGCGCAAGAGAATTCGAGAGTGTGAAAATGAGCACCGGAAAATACAAGAAGCCCATCAGAAGTTGATCGAGGGGTGGAAAGATATGGCTGTCAGCGCCAACAAGCGACTAAGGTATTTGGAGCGGAGTCTAGTGGAGTTGGAAGGGAAATTCATCAAGAGGATTGAAGACTGCCGAAACGCTGAAGGAAATGCAGGCGGACATTTGGCCCAAGCTTATTTGCTGCTAGGACTACGCGAGCTGGTGAAGCTGTTCGAGGGAGACGAAGATGCCAAATCTGGGGAAGGTCCCTCTGGGACCAAGTAGTTAGGAGTCCTTTTATTCTTTATTTTAATGTAATAAGGCTAATGGCCAATAGTGACATTTTACTTTCTATTATTTAGAGTCGTTTTGGATTTGTCTTATTTTTATCAATAAAATGAGGCATTTAGCATTATAAGTTCTCCAAAACTATTTGACGCTAGGCCTACCTCGGGCACAACGAGGCACCAAAGTTAGGACGCGATTTATATTCTTGCACAATGTGTTTAAATACTGCAATATTTTTTCCTCATAACTTGCACTAACTTATTACCAAATGGGTTGAAGCAGCGTCATACAGGGTAGTGACTAAGAAAGTTGTGGCAGATTTCGTCCGTGACCGTATTGTTTGCCGATTCGGGATTCTAGAATCAATCATCACTAATAATGGTTCCAATCTCAACAGCGACTTGATGAAAGCCATGTGCGAGTCATTCAAGATCAAACACAAGAATTCTACAGCCTACAAGCCTCAGATGAATGGAGCTGTAGAGGCAGCCAACAAGAATATCAAGAAGATATTAAGGAAGATGGTCGAAAGTCACAAACAATGGCATGAGAAATTATCATTCGCCCTACTGGGATACCGCACCACGGTCCGCACATCGACCGGAGCAACTCCCTACATGCTGGTTTATGGTAGAGAGTCCCTCTTTGAGGATCATACAAGAAGCAGAGTTGGACGACGCAGAATGGGTAAAAGGTCACTACGAGCAGTTAGCCCTGATAGATGGGAAAAGGATGAATGTAGTTTGCCACGGTCAGTTGTATCAGAACATAATGTCCAGAGCCTTCAACAAAAGAGTTAAGCCAAGGAAGTTTACACCGGGGCAGCTGGTGTTGAAGAAAATATTCCCACATCAAGATGAAGCCAAGGGGAAATTCTCTCCCAACTGGCAAGGTCCGTGCATGGTTCACCGGGTTCTAACTGGAGGAGCCCTTATTCTTGCAGAAATGGACGGAGAAGTTTGGCCAAAGCCAATCAATTCAGATGCAGTGAAACGATACTATGTGTAACCACTTATGATTTCTTATGATGATATAATTTGAACTACGCCTGACTTGATTCCCGTTTAAGAGGGGATACGTAGGCAGCCCTAGGGGTTCGGTCACAATTTAATAAAAATTCCATTTTTCCTCCCTGCTATTGGAACTGGGGCAGAATTTTGAGGAGGACCCTCAAAATTCCGAAGTTAGTTTTCAGCCATTCATCGCCAGGAATGTCACCTCAGTAAACTGGGGCAGAATTTTGAGGAGGACCCTCAAAATTCCGAAGTTGATTTTTTTTAGCCGTTCAGCGCAGCCGTCAGAAGCGCCAACCCAGTAAACTGGGGCAGAATTTTGAGGAGGACCCTCAAAATTCCGGAGCAAGAAAGGTTGCAATGTCTTGAAACACGTCGCAGTCGTTGGTTCATCTAAAGAAAACTATTTTCTACTTACGTTATATTTACTAAATCATGCATAACTATTGTTCGAATTGCTGCTGTTTAGCAACGCTACCCCAATGATACGCAACGCCGGAAGCCAGGGGAAAACGAACTAGCCTTTCCCCCTTACAAAACTCACGATTTTCCTTTGGATGCAGGCACCAAACTAACAATATCGTCAAGTATATTTATGCACGCATACTTTCTCAAGGACACAGCCTCTCAGAATCATCACTTATTGCTATCCATACACAACCTCCCCAGCAGTCACGATATCAGCTATCAGCTAAGAAGTCTCACTACTACTCGTCCTTTTACATTCTCGCATTGCATAAGGCTACCTTTCTGCCTTTCGAGACTAAGCACTGTCTCCATC
>NW_017678794.1:0-12162 GCF_001879085.1 Nicotiana attenuata
TAGGGTAGGTTTAGGTCTTAGAGAGAATTAGAGAGTAAAGGGGTTTCAGAGTGGCTGTTGGTGAAGAATGGCCGGGTTTCGGGGCGGGGGGGGAAGGGGTGCGGTCGTTTGGTTTAATTTAGGAAAGGGGGGATCTGGTCCTTTGATCACAATGATCAACGGCCAGGATTTGAAAATAGCTGGGCCGGGTAGATGATGGGTTTGGGCTGGGTAGATTTAGGCCGGGTTTAATTTGAAATTGGGGTAAAATTGGGCTGGGCAATTAGGCTAAATTTGAAAGTAGGGGGTCGTTTGTTAAATACGTAATTAATTGCTAAAACAATTTTAAAAAGTGGTTAATAAATTATAAAAAATGATTTTCATGTATGGAAATATTTTAAATTAATTTAATACTTTAAAATATAAAAGTCTATTTCCGGTAAAAAATAATGTAATAATGCAAGCATAGGCTATAATCGCAAAGTAATTGCAATTGCATCCTAAAAATACCAATGTGGCTATTTGTGAAATTATTGAAACTTAATACAAATGCAAATGATAAAATTAAGCCAAAAAATTATTATAAAACTATTTTGTGATGCAATCAGTGATTTTTTTATAAATAAAATGCTGGGATAAATTAATTAAAATATTTTAAAAATGCAAAAATTGTATGAAAAATATTAATTGGTGCCAAAGCATACTTTGAAAAATATTATGGGAAAATTGGGTATGAACAAACTATTTATATTGTCATGACCCTAATAAACACTCAACCACGTCTTTTTGACATGTTTACAAAACTACTGAAAAAATCTAGGTCTACAAGCTACAACTAATATGTTGAATCGATTTCCTACTCCATCTCTGTGGCTTCATCTACTTTTCAATATGCCCCACAACCTCCATCCACACACATTCCTCTATTTTAGTTTATGGAACATCTGGATTGATGTTTTATACTTCAATACCACACAAGAACGGGGGTGATTAGTGTGGTACCCAATTTTCACTTAACTTGATTATAGAATCTTCTATGTGTTCCAACTACTACTGTTTGTGGAATAATAAGTGAAGAAAATAAAGAACACAAGTATTTTTACGTGAAAAACACCCGGCTCAAAAGGTGAAGAAACCACGACCTACTACTCCGTAGGATTTTCCCCAACGCTTCACTAAATCACTAAGCCAAAACAGCATTTACAAAACTCTTTGTAAACCTAAGGATTACCTCTAATCCTGTCGTAGCAACCAGCCTCTAACTGTTGTGACAACTTCAAGTTAACTCTAACTTGAATACTCAAAGTACCTATTACAATTGCTTCTAGATAAAGCCGAAAAGTACAATATGAAACCTACTACAATTGAACTAGAAATAAAGAAAGACACATAAAACTCTTTATGGAGCTGGTTCTTCAATCTGGTTCATGTAGCTTCAGGTTTGCACACTTGAATCACACACGAGCTGCTTGCAAAAAGCCTTGCTATTTTGCTCTCAATTCACGTTTAACTTCTGCATTTTTGTGCAACACCGTAATGTGAGAACATCCTGCAATTTATAGAGTTAGTAGATAAAGAAATAACTAGAGTTCTGATGTAACTCTTCTTTGGTGGAAGAGTTCTAGTTGATTTCAACTTCTAACTCATTCCCTATCTTGGATAGTGTTCTCTTTGATTAAGGACTCCTTCTCCTTATCAATTATGCAACCTTTTCGATCAGGAGATATTAAATACACCAAGTTAAGCTTATCTCCTTCATGTGTATCCAACATGCTCGAATCTGCCCGTTTTTCTGAACCTGAGGGATGGGTCACTGGGATGGACCTGGTTCATACCTGAGTTCCTTTGTCAGTCTTCAAAACTAAACTTTACTTGGGCCAACAAATTCCCCCTTTTTGATGATGATAAAATCAGTGCTTTTCATACACTTAGGCCCTGCCAGAGCTCAGCTCAACATCAATGCAAAGTTAGAAATTTTTCACTTATCATCAAGGACCAGGTACATTAGGTTATAAATATCACTGTTCAAAGTGTAAACATCACTTTTTTAAAGCACAACCTTTTTCCCCCTTTTGACATCATCAAAAAGTTGCATAAAAATGTGAGATAACTAGATTTTAAAGCTAAATCATGGCCACCGGGCTACTTCAAATGCAATCATGGATTAATCATCACAGATCAAGCTAAGAATTTTCAACCATCAAAGAAATATAAACAAACAGTTAGAGCAAAAGATAGTGAATTTCATTCATGGTTGATAAGATTCTACCACAAAGCATAAGAAGAAATAAAAATACTGAAAACATGAGCAAAAGAAACAAGACGTCCCGAACTGGGTCACTGGTTGATCTACACTAAGCTAGGAGGCTTAAGGCTGGGAGGAACTAGGTGCTTGGTTTTACTTGGAGAAGTTTCAGCATATTTTGAAGAATGCCATCATTCTTTTCTTTTTCTCTTGCCAGCTCAGTTCTGAGAGCTTCTTTTTCAGTTTCCACCTCAACCAACCTCTTCTTCAGCCTTTCAATCTCAGCATCAATAGCCTCACTTTCTTGCACCAAGGCTCTGACCTTGCTATTCACTGGTACCTTTTTAGATGAACTAGGTTCTTCAGGAGTGACATTGACTTCATAATCTCAAGAAAGCAGAGTATTAACCCAAAAATGATCCATGCTTGTACTAACCTCCCACTTTTTCATAGATACATTGAAATGTGCAAGCACAGTTGTGAGAATGAAGACAGGGAATGGTATGAGTTTTGGTGCCATTGATAACTCTATTAAGAAGCTGGATTATAGCTTTCAGTCACTTCCTTCAGCAGGTCTGCGATGGTTTCCTCTACAGATGAACCAGGTTCATCTCCCCGACCAACCATTGCACATGCGTCTTTGGTTAAACTCACGGAGTGGGTGAAGAATCAACCACTCTTGTCCCCTTTCCCCTCACAGTACTCCTAGCACCCTTGCTCTCCTTTTTTTTCTTTTTCATTTTTACCACCAACTTCTCCAGATTCTGTAGTCTCAACACCTGCTATAGATCCTACAAATCTATTTTCCAAATTTGCAGCAACTTTAGAAATTGTCTCAGGAGAACTTTAGAATCAGAAGGTACCTGTTCAATTTCGGAAGAACCACTTTCTTCCCCCTGAATAGCAGACTTAAAAGAATCTAGGTAGTTTAATACGGTCAGGAGTCTTGAACGAAACTGGTTCACTTGTAACGGATAAGTTCACAAGAACTTTGGTATTTGGTAGGACTCTGCTCATGATCAGAATATAGTTATTTCAAATTATGCAGAAAACATATCGTGTTATCTTGATGAACCAGGTTCTTCACTGATAATTCTTTTGTGGAAGTCTAAATTTGCCAAAATAGAGAAAATATCATTAGAGATTAATGATTCATTTTAACACATGGAACAAGAGTATACTATGGAAAGTATGAGACTGAGCAAGATTTAATCTAAGTATACACAATTTACAGACTTTCTAACCAAAAAAAAATTCAATTTGTTTTTCAATTTTTTTTCGTTTAACCTTGAACGGGTCCTTTTAGGTGATCTTAATCATCCCTAATCCCAACCTGTTCCTCTCAAAGTGATCTCTACTTAAGGATTTTGTGAAGATGTTAGTAATTTGCTTGTCAATAGCACAAAACTCCACAGTGATCAAGCCTTTCTCATAGTTGTCCCTCAAAAAAATGGTGTCTAACATCTATGTGCTTAGTTCTCTTATGATGAGCCGGATTCTCAGTCATATTAATAGCACTAGTGTTATCACAGAAAATAGGGATGCAACCAACTTCAATACCAAAATCCATCAATTGCTGTTTGATCCACAACAATTGACCACAATCATGAAGCAACAACAACATACTCACCTTCAGCAATAGATAAGGCCACTGAATTTTGCTTTTTAGTAGCCCATGACACAAGACATGAACCAAGGAAGTATGCTATACCTGAGGTGCTCTTCCTATCCACTAGGAAACCTGCATAATCAGCGTCAGCATATCCCACTAGGTTAAAATTACTACCTTTTGGATACCAAAGGCAAAGGTCAGTGGTGCCTTTCAAGTATCTCAATATTCTCTTTACATTAGTCAAGTGGGACTCCTTTGGATTTTCCTGAAATCGAGCACAAAGACCTACACTGCACACAATGTCAGGTCTGCTAGTAGTGAGATATAAAAGAGAACCAATCATTCCCCTATACAACTTCTGATCAATAGTTGAACCAGGTTAATCTATATCCAATTTTGTGGATGTTGCAATAGGAGTGTCAATTTCTTTGGATGTTCCTTCCTGGTTTTGTTACTGAGAAATAGGTTCATGGACAGGTTCCCTCGAGGTTTGAGGATCAGTTCCTCTCTAGTTAGTTCCCCATGTCATGTTGCCTTGGGTGGAAGGACCTGTTCCATCACTTGTTCCTTCCTGTGATGCATATTCAGGATGGACTGTGGTTTCACAATTTGAATTTCTTATCAGCCCAATCTCTTCATTATCTTGTTCTTGTCTCTCAGAAAGAATGTTAGTTTTTAAATAAAATAACATATACACTTTTTTCTACACACATAGTTCTTTTTCTGTATATCTTATAAGCTTTACTATGTGAAAAGTATCCCAAGAATACTCCCTCATCACTTTTGGGATCATACTTACCTAGGGAGTCTTTGCCATTATTGTGCACAAAGCACTTGCATCTAAATGCCCTAAGATGTGATATATTTAGCTTTCTCCCTTTAAGTGACTCATACGGAATCTTCTTAACAAGAGGTCTAGTCATGAAACAATTTATGATTTATCATGCAAAAATTCAGCAAACTTAGCATTTTCAAATTCAGTTCCATGATCATACCTAATTGATGGAAATTGATTACCTAGTTGTTTCTGAGTTTTTCTAACAAAAGAAGTAAACATGTCAAATGCTTCATCTTTAGATGTTAAAAATAATGTCTAAGTAAACCTAGAGTAATCATCAACAAGCACCATCACATATCTTTTACCACCTCTACTTAATGTTCTCATTGGACCACAGAGATCCATATAGACCAGTTCCATCGTTCTGGTGGTGCTTACCACTTTCTTACATTTAAAAGAGGATCTTACCTACTTCCCCCTTGCACAAGCCTCACAAACTTTGTCTTCTTTGAACTTGATGTTAGGCAGCCCTATCAGCAGATCCTTGGAGACTAATTTGTTGAGTTGACTCAGACTTGCATGTCTAAGTCTCTTGTGCCAAAGGAGGGGATTATTTTCCAACACACTTAAGCAAGTGAGTTCATTTTCTGAAAGTGTGGACAAATCTACAATGTATGTATTGTTTACTCTTTTTCCCTGTAAAACAATCTTGTTAGTGGTAAGATTAATCACAAAATATTTGGTAGAGGTGAATGCTATCAAGTTACCTTTATCACATAATTGGTGATACACTGATTAGACTGTACTTTAGGCCATCTATCAAGTAGACATTCTAAATAGAGTGAGAATCAGTCTTACCTACCTTTCCAACCCCAATTATCTCACCTTTCTTCCTGTTTCCAAAGGAGACATTACCTCCTTTGAAGTCCTTAAGTGAAAGGAACTAGTTCTTGCTTCCTGTCATATGCTTTGAGCAGCCACTATCCATGTACCATATTAGGCTGCTCCCCTTCACTTGGACCCGCAAAAGGAAATCAGGAGTTAGTCTTAGGAACCCAAACTAGTTTGGGTCCTTTTCTATAGGCAAAAGGGTAAATCAGATTCTTTTTAGCCCAACCTGGCAGCCTATTTTTCCCTTGAACAAATTCTTTATTCTTTTGACTAGCCTTTTCTTTTGCAATACATTCACTTTTATAGTGACTGGTTTTACCACAGTGTGTACAAATTTTGTTCTTAGGAAGTGTGAGGTACTTGCTTTTGGGATCCCACTTAGGTGCAGGGGTCCCGTGGACAAGTCCTCTCTTGTTGCTACTATGGTGTTCGTGTAGCCATGAAAGTGCATCGGAGGACCTATTCCATTTACAGGTTCTGTCTAGCTCATGCTTAACCTTGTTTAGATCCTCCTTAAGAACTGTTATCTGCTCATCTCTTTTTACAACTCATCTTTTATTTTTCCTACATTTTCTTCTAAAGTGAGTTGTGTGTGATCAGCTTTCTTTTTACCAGTTCCTAATTTCAATTTTAGATTTTTAGATCTAAGCTCTAGGACAGTGGTGTCAAGTTCATGAACCTGGTTCTTTAACGCAACATTTTTTCTTTCACTTTCACTAGCCCTAAGTTCCAGATTTTTGCACTTAGCTTTCAAAAATAGATAACTGTTTGTTTTCATTGTTTAGATCCTCGGATTCATCAATGAAATCCAGGAGTAACTCAGATAGCCTTTCTTTAGACAAAAATTCAATCTTGTCTTTGAGATAAATTATACTTACCTCAGATTCCTCATCGGATTCTCCAATTGTCATAAGTGCTTGTTCATCTCCATCTTCACCCTCCGAGTCCTCATCTGAGCTTTCTCCCCAGACAGTAACTATAGCCTTTGTTGATCCCTTGTGCTTCTTGGGTTGAACATGTTCCTTCTTCCTGTTCCTTCGTTTAGATCTTTCCTTCTTCCATTCAGTTTCCCGTTGAGGGCAGTTTTTTATGTGGTGATCAGTCTTCCCACACTTGTAACAACCCTCATTGGTTTGTTTTTCAGGAACCCTTGGTTTGCTGTAGCTTCCACTTCTTGAAGGACCCTTTCCTCTCATTAGGTACTTCTTGAAGTCCTTTGTGATCATGGTCATTTCTTCCTCTTCTAGATCAGCACCTTCAGTGATTCTGAATGCCAGTCTCCTTTCCCTCTTGGGTGCATCCATCTTCATGGTTTGCCTTCTAAGTTCATAGGCAGTGAGATTTCCAATTAGCTTATCCAATTTAATAGTGGCAATGTTCTTTGATTCCTGAATAATAGTGATTTTGCTTTCCCAAGAGACTAGCAGAACCCTTGTCAAAATCTTCTCAACTTTGTCTTCTTCAAGAATAACCCTTCCAAGAGACTTAAGTTCATTTGTCAGTGTGGTGAACCTTGTATACATCTCCTGGATGGTTTCCCCTTCCTTCATGGTGAAATTTTCATATTGAGAATACAGTAGTGTTCCTCTAGACCTCTTCACTTGAGGTGTTCCTTCATGAGCCACTTGCAAAGTGTCCCAGATTTCTTTAGTAGTGGTACAACTTTGAATTCTACTGTACTTGTCTGGACCAAGTCCACACACAAGCCATTTCTTGGCTTTAGAATTCTTTTCCCATTTCCTCAAATCCTCAGCAGTGCAGTCAGCTCTTGTTTTTTGCACTTCTACTCCTTCAACAGTCTTCTTCATGGTAGATAGGGGACCATCAGTGACAATGTCCCATAGCTCATAGTCTTCTCCGATGATGTGATCTCTCATTCTATTTTTCCACCAGAGTAGTACTGGACGTTAAAGAGTGGAGGCCTAGCGGTGAATTGCCCTTCCTAGTTTCCAGGTGGTGCACTCATCTTGATCTTTTCCTAAGGTGTTAGCCTCTTTAAGGATAACCTGCTCTGATACCAATTGATGTTTTATACCTCAATACCACACAAGAAGGGGGGTGATTTGTGTGGTACCCAATTTTCGCTTAACTTGATTATAGAAGGACCTGGTTCTTCTATGTTTTCCAACTACTATTGTTTGCGGAATAATAAGTAAAAGAAAATAAAGAACCCAAGTATTTTTACGNGTAGCAACCAGCCTCTAACTGTTGCGACAACTTCAAGTTAACTCTAACTTGAATACTCAAAGTACCTATTACAATTGCTTCTAGATAAAGCTGAAAAGTACAATATGAAAACACCTACTACAATTGAACTAGAAATAAAGAAAGACACATAAAACTCTTTATGGAGCTGGTTCTTCAATCTGGTTCTTGTAGCTTTAGGTTTTCACACTTGAATCACACACGAACTGCTTGCAAAAAGCCTTGCTATTTCGCTCTCAATTCACGTTTCACTTCTGCATTTTATTGCAACACCGTAATGTGAGAACATCCTGCAATTTATAGAGTTAGTAGATAAAGAAATAACTAGAGTTCTGAGTGCAACTCTTCCTTGGTCGAAGATTTCTAGTTGATTTCAACTTCTAACTCCTTCCCTATCTTGGATAGTGTTATCTTTAATTAAGGACTCCTTCTCCTTATCAATTATGCAACCTTTTCGATCAGGAGATATTAAATACACCAAGTTAAGCTTATCTCCTTCACGTGCATCCCACATGCTCGAATCTGCTATGAACCTGAGGTATGGGCCACTGGGATGGACCTGGTTCATGCCTGAGTTCCTTTGTCAGTCTTCAAAACTAACTTTTACTTGGGCCAACATGGACTACACAAAATACAAACTCTTTCGAACAAAGAAAAAACAATATCCCTCCATATCATATAATCAATCAAGCTATATAATTTACTTATTATGTGACAAAGTCTATTATTAAACTCCTAAAGTACAAATTGTTATCAAATGGATTCCTCCGAAACCAAATTATTACAAATTAAATATTGATGGAACAGTCTCTCATCAATCTGGACATTCCGGCATATGGAGGCTCATTCAAGATGCTCAGGGAACTTGGATTACGGGGTTTGTTGGTAATATCGCTACAATAATAGCATGGAAGTAGAATTGATGGATTTATAGTACCTTAGCTTCATGTTTTGATGATCTAACAAACTTACTGTCAAAGAACCAGATAAGAAACCCCATACACTTGGTACACAACTCAATCAATGGACTCAAGCTAATGTGAGTTCCTATGTATTCAGAAGATAAATAATCAACACAGGTACATGGTCCCTTGGGGTTCCCCTGACAACAGTACGAAGTCAACTCTCTATAGTAGGAAAGTGACTGCCTGCACTGTACACGCAAACAATGCAACACAGTTCAGCAGTCACTTCTCATTAGGAAGAACCTTGTACCAACCAAGTGATTACATTATTCAAGTGATGTCATCCAAGTTGTTTTATCAATAAACATTACAAGAAAACATCACTTGAACACTTGAGAATTCATTCAAGCATTCTAAGCATCTGACAATCAAGCATTAAATTCTCAAGTGCATCACGAATAAAATACAACACCACTACGGACCAGTTCCTACAACAAGTCTCTTGTATGTCCTTAGTTTAGTTGTAACTTTGTAATTGTTCTTCATTGTAATTCCTACTTCGCTTATCTAGAATCTTTAATTAGGAACCCTTTGTAAACTATAAACCTTTAGTGTTTGTGTCGTAACTAGAGTTAGTCATGAGTTGAAGTCTTTGTAATAGGTGTATTGCAAAGTGGCTTGTAATATGTGTATTACAAGTTAGTGAGGGGTTAAGAGTTTAATTCTTAGGTTGCAGAGGTTGTAATCTAAAGATTGCTCATAGTGAAGTTGAAATCCTACTAGTGTAGGTCGTGATTTTTTGATCCCCTTGAGCAGGGATTTTTCCACGTAAAAGTTCCCTGTTCCATTTACTCACTGTTGCATTAGCCTTATTTGTGGAAACCTATATAGGACTTGGTCTCTATATATTATGGTGGACTCATATATTCTATCAATTGTTATCAGAGCGGGTTCTTTCTATCAGGTTAACACCTAGAAAGGATCCACATGGCTGCTCCACCAAACTTCGAAGACGGTCAGTCTGCATACAGACCACCCAGGTTCAACGGACAATATTATGGGTGGTGGAAGACAAGGATGCATGACTTTATCATGGCTGAAGATTCCGAGATGTGGGATGTTATATGTAATGGTCCTTATGTCCCTACAAAAAAGGTCGGAGATCCTGCTGTGACAGTGCCTAAGATGAGGAAAGAATACAACGATGCTGACAGGAAGGCTATGGAGAAAAATTTTCGTGCCAAAAAAATTTTGGTGTGTGGTATCCTGATGAATATAACAGAATTTCAGCTTGCCAATCTGCCAAATAGATATGGAAAGCTTTACAAAGAGCGCATGAAGGAACTACTCAAGTAAAGCAATCTAAGATTGACATGCTCACCACTAAGTATGAGCTCTTCAGAATGAAGGACGATGAATCCATTAAAGACATGCACACTTGATTCACTTCCATCATAAATGAGCTATTCTCGCTTGGTGAAATCATTCCTAGGAACAAGCTCGTGAGGCAAATTCCTCACTGTTTTGCCCAGTTCCTGGTAGAGTAAAGTGAAAGAAGAGAACCAAAGAAGGAAGGCAGAAAGCAATGACTCAAGTGGCGAGGATAGTGACATGGCTTACTTAACCAGAAGGTGTTAGAAAATGGTTCGAAGGAATGGAGGTATACTAAAGAGGGGCAGTTCTAGCAAGCCAAAAATTATGACCTCTGTCATAAGTATGGAAAGCCAGGGCATTTCATCAAAGATTACCCTCTCCTGAAGCAAGAACACTTCAAACACAACTCTGACAAAGCATCCAAGAGGAACCCGGTTCCTGATAAATACTTCAAAAGAAAGAACACCGCTGACAATGTTGTGAAACAAACTCTTGCAGCATGGGGAGATTCTTCCAGCGAGTTTGAAGAAGAAGATGATGCAGGTGACAGCTTAATGATGGCAGTTGAAAGTAAAGCAAATGAGTATGACTCAACATTTGCCTTGATGGCTCAATCAGATGATAATGAAGACGATGAGAATGATAAGGTAAATTTTCGGGATGTTCAGAGAAATCTGAAGTCCTACTCTCCTAAAAAACTCATGTCATTAGCCGATGTGTTAATTGATGCTTACAGTAGTCTTGTAAATGATAAGGATGCCTTAACTATGGAGTTAGGAGATGCTGAGCAAACTAGAGATGACTTGGTAGTTTGTGTAGTTGATTTGAAGGAAACTAAGAACAAGCAGACTTCTATACATCTAGTATCTATATGAAGAGATCCTAAGTATTGGCTTTAGATATAATTCTGTGAAGCAAACTATCCCTTTAGACACAGAAAAATATTTAAACTAAGCATAGATAGTTGATCCCTAAGGTCCTAACAACATGTTTTCTACGTCATTTAAACTAAAGAAAACAGTAAAGTTTAAGTAGTATTTTAAAACACAATCCCAATTCATGGCATGAAGAGCAAAAGTTTGGCACATTTGGGACGAAGAGGTAACATTGGAACTTCGACCAAGAAACGAGCAGATTGTAATACTTAAAGCAAAAAGTCATAACATTAACAACTAAAGTGCTAGTTTCCAGAATCTATACATACTTAGTCGAACTCTGTTCTTTTTTATTCCAAATATAATACATGTGACTTCATGATTTCTACACACAAGTATAGCTCTAAATTATGATTTTTGACAAAACAGCAATCTAAAACTTATTCAAAGAACATACAACCACTTTAGATCTTCCAAGACAAAGAGCGAGAAGAAGATTTCAGTTCACTGACTTTTCGATAAAACCGACAACTAAAAGATATATACTTAAAACAGAAACCAAATCATGTGCCTCGGTATATTATTTCGTACTGACGTCCCTTTTCCGGGGTCGCTGCATTTCATACGTGCAGGTTCAGACAGACAGACGGGTAGACCTCCTCGTTAGGTGTTGCCCGAGTTCAGCTTGATCGGTAAGCTCTATACCCTTCGGAGTTGCCGGGTCTAGAGCTTTATGTATATCTTGTATATATTATGTATATATATAGTTATGAGTAGACTGTGGCCCTGTTATGAGTAGACTGTCAGTTAGTGCAGTATGTTGGGCTTGTAGGCCTTTTATGTATATTTTTTTGGTTTGCCAGCTGTAGTAGTTATGACGGCCTTGTCGGCAAAGCATTATATTGATGTTTAGTCAAAATTTGCAACTGTCGGGCAATGTGGCCCATGGCCAAAGTATGACGTTATATTTGTTCAGAGTCCCTTAGTCGCAAGTTGGTACGCAAGGATAGGTGAGGCACCGGGTGCCGGTCTTGCCCCCTCCCCCAGGTTCAGGGCGTGACAAAAGTGGTATCAGAGCAGTTTTGTCCTAGGGAGTCTACAAGCCGTGTCTAGTAGAGTCTTGTTTATGGGTGTGTCGTGCACCACACTTATAAGCAGGAGGCTACAGGGCATTTAGGACTGTCACTCTTTCTTCTTACTCTAGATCGTGTGGTAGAACTCACTTATAAGAATTCAAGTCCCGAACTTCTATTCATAATAAGACGATGCCTACATTCAGAAAGACGATCGATAAGAGA
>NW_017678794.1:13090-19875 GCF_001879085.1 Nicotiana attenuata
ATACGGAGCTGATAAGTAAGACCATCGACAAACCTCCTAATCCTCTCTCGATCTGTCGGAACCAACCAGATGGCATGACGAGCCAACTCAAAGAATCTCAACTCATACTGTGACACGGTCATGTCCCCCTGACGCAACTACTCAAACTATCTACGCAGCTCCTCTCTGCGGGACTGCGGTACATACTTCTCCAGAAAGAGAACGGAGAACTGCTGCCAGGAAAGGGGTGCTGCACCAACAGGCCTACGCCTCTCAAAATCCTCCCACCAGGTGAATGCAGGTCCTATAAACTGATAGGTAGTGAAAGCGACCCCGCTGGTCTCCAGAATACCGGCTGTATGAAGCATCCTCTGACACTTGTCTAAAAAGCCCTGGGCATCCTCGCCCTCTGCTCCACTGAAGGTCGGAGGCTGAAGTCTCCCAAATCTCTCCAACCTACGTTGCTCATCCTCTGGCATGACAGGAAATACATAGTCCTGAGCAGCTGCGATCGGCTGGGCTGGATGTGCCTCCGACGTCTGAAGTCCCTGCACGACCTACTCAGGTGTGCGGGCGGCGAGAGTTTGACTGCCTCTCCCGGCCTGTGAAGTAGCTGCGGCTGTAGTGGCTGAGACCGCCTGAGCTAGGCCAGTGCAAACTGATAATATCTGAGCCAAGGCCTCCTGAAGACCCGTAATCACAATAGGCACAGTTGGTGCCTGAGCTGGTGCTGCTGGAGGGTCCACAGCTGGAACTTGGTCCTGAACTGGGGCAGCTGGTGGATCTGCAGGTGCTGCCGTCGCTATTCTACCTCTACCACGACCACGACTGCGTCCTCGGCTTCTGGTGGCCGCAGCTGGTGGCACTGGTGGTCGTCCAACCTATCCGATAGCGTGTGTCCTCACCATCTGTTAGAGAATATAACAACAGAAGTTTAGTACTCGAATCAACAAACTCGCACAATAAGAATTTTCAAGAATGTGAAGTTTTTCCTAAAGGTTCTGCAGCCTCTCGAGGATAAATACAGAAGTCTCCGAATCGATCCGCGAGACTCTACTTAACCTGCTCATGACTCGTGAGACCTATGTAACCTAGGATATGATACCAACTTGTCACGACCCTAACCCTGAACCCGATCGTGATGGCGCCTCTCGTGAAGACAAGGCCAACCAACTAAACCCAATTGACTTATTAAAGCCGTTAAACAACATAAAAATAGTCTAAAACATGACTTAATGATAATAAGTAGCGAAAATACAACCCAACACAGCCCTAACCGGGGTGTCACAAGTCACGAGCATCTATGAGCCACAATACAGTTTGCTAAAGTCATAAACTACTACAAATGTTTGAAAGGAACAGAAATGATAGAGGAGTAGAGACACGGGGCTGCAGACGTCAACATCTACCTTGTAATCTCCGAAAGGCCCGCCTGGAACTGGAGGAAATCAGCACTCCGGAGCGGAACCAGCTATGCCCGAATCTGCACACAGGGTGTAGGGAGTAAAGTGAGTACTCCAACTTAGTGATTAATGAGTGAAAGTAAGAAAACACGTAAGGCACAAGGCATTCTATAATGAAGCAGTAAAAATCATTTAAGAAGCAGTGAAACAGTGAAAAGTCAAATAAAGTCCTCTTACAACAAGTAAACAAGTAATTAACAGGTAATTAAGGAAAAGTAATAAAATAGAAGTTCGCCCTCGGGCACAGTAATGCCACATCCGCCCCTCGGGCAATATCTCACAACAGTAACAGCCCCTCGGGCTCAATCTCACATCACAATGGGTACCCGCGCTTACTGGGGGTGTGCAGACTCCTGGAGGGGCCCCTTACGGCCCAAGCACAATAACAAGCCATCTCGTGGCATCAAATCTAGGCCCTCAGCCTCATATTAATCAAGCCACCTCGTGGCGAACATATCTTAGGCCCTCGGCCTCCAATCAGTATCAGTGTTTCCTCACAATATAGGCCCGCGGCCTTACTCAGCCAAAAATCATCACAAGCCCCTCGGGCAATAGTAAAACAGTGTTTCTCAGCCCCAAACATCATTTAAAAATATCATTTAAGTCTCAAAGCTTAGTAAAACTAGTTGAGTAGTAAAACAGTGGAAATTAACATGACTGAGTTCAAATAGTAAGTCAAACAGTGAGGAAATATCAAATAAAAAAGGCCCGAAGGGTTCAAATAATTGGAACGAAGCCCAAATAACAATAAGTGATGATAGCATATAGTTTCTAATCAAATACGCGGTAATATCATCAATCGGGACGAACCAACTCACAATCCCCAATAGTGCACGACCCCACGCTCGTCATCAAGCGTGTGCCTCACCTCAATATAGCATTACGATGTGCAAATCCGGGGTTTCAAACCGTCAGAACATCATTTACAATCATTACTCACCTCGAACCGGCTAAATCTCTAGCTCGCGACGCCTTTGCCCTTCAAAGTGACCTCCACGCGCGTCGAATCTATCCAAAATCAGAATGAGGACGTCAAAATATGCTAAGGGAACAAAACCCAAGTGAAAACAATCAATAAAGGGCACAAATCCCGAAATTACCAAAACCTGAGCCCCGGGCCCACTTCTCGAAACTCAGAAATCTTTACACCAATAGGTTCCTTATCTTTCCACGAGTTCGTATATACCAAAAACATCAAAATCCGTCCACAAATGGCCCTTCAAATCCCAAATCAAAAGTCCAATTTCTCAAGCCCTAGTTCTTCAAATTTTGGCTTAGTTTTCATGATTTTCTAGGTGGAATTCACATAATAATCAAGTTTTTAGTCCGAGAATCTTACCTCCAAACGATTCCCCTTGAATCCCTCTTTAATATCCTTCAAAAATCTCCAAAAACGAGCAGCTATGGGTGAAAATAGACCCACATTCGCGAACAAGACGAGTTTAAAAATATTCTGCCCAGGCCTTACTTTCATTCTTCGCGAACGCGGTCAAATCTAGCACAAACTTACGCAGACCAGCTTTTGCTCTATGCGAACGCGGCATGACCATCGCGAACGCGATGCTTTGCTCAGACCACTCTTCGCGAACGCGCTCACCCTTCCGCGAACGCGATGAACATTTGACCTCAAACCACAGCTGACCCAATTCCTCTACGTGATCGCGAGGTCCATCTCGCGAACGCGATGACCAACTACCCAACCCCTCCGCGAACGCGATGCCCCTCTTGCGAACGCGAAGGCTTAAATTCTGGCCTTCCTCAAATCCTTCTACGCGAACGCGATGCTCCACTCGCGAACGCGAAGGGATAAATCTCTGCAACAGCTAGAGCATATTTTCTGCAATTTTCAGAACTTCAAAATGACCCGTTCAACCCTCCGAAACTCAACCGAGGTCCCCGGGACCTCAACCAAAGGCACAAACATATCCCAATACATTATTCAAACTAGTTCCAATCATCAAAACACTTCAACCAACATCAAATAACCCAAAACACCTCAGATTCAAGCCTAAGTTTCTAAAATCTTCCGAAATACGCTTTTGATCAAAAACCCAACCAAACCACGTCCGAATGGCCTGAAATTTTTCACACACCTCCCAAATGACA
Source organism: Nicotiana attenuata (assembly GCF_001879085.1). NCBI lineage: Eukaryota > Viridiplantae > Streptophyta > Magnoliopsida > Solanales > Solanaceae > Nicotiana > Nicotiana attenuata. The sequence goes on from NW_017678794.1 coordinate 16,639, forward strand.
TAACGAAGCTACTGCAACTCTCGGAATTCCATTCCGACCCCTATATCAAAATCTCGCCTATCAACCGGAAATTGCCAAAATATCAACTTCGCCAATTCAAGCCTAATTCTACTTCAAACCTCCAAAACCTATTCCGATCACACTCCTATGTCACAAATCACCTCCCGAAGCTAACTAAACCAACAGAACTCACATCCAAGACCTCTAACACATAAGTCAACATCCGGTTGACTTTTCCAACTTAAGCCTTCTTAAAAGAGACAAAGTGTCTCAAACTTCACCAAAACCAATCCGGATTCAATCCAACAAACCCGATACCTCAAAACACAGATGAACAAAGCAATAAGAAGCAGAAATGGGGAAACTGTGCGGTAACTCATGAGACGACCGGCCGGGTCGTCACATCCTCCCCAACTAAAATAAACATTCGTCCTCTAACGAGTCAAGAAACATACCTAAAGCCTCAAACAGGTGAGGATATCTGCTCCGCATCTCCCGCTCGGTCTCCCAGGTAGCCTCCTCCACGGGCCGACCTCTCCACTGCACTTTCACTGAAGCTATATCTTTTGATCTCAACTTCCGAACCTGACGCTCCAAAATAGCTGCTGGCTCATCATCATTAGTCAAATCACCCTCCAACTGAACCGTGCTGAAATCCAGAACATGAGACGGATCTCCAATATACTCCCGGAGTATAGAAACATGGAAAATCGGATGCACACTCGAAAAGCTGGGTGGCAAAGCAAGCTCATAAGCTACCTCCCCAATCCTCCGAAGTACCTCAAAAGGCCCAATGAACCGCGGACTCAACTTCCCTTTTTTTCCGAATCTCATAACACCCTTCATGGGTGAAACCTTCAACAAAACCTTCTCGCCAACCATATAGGACACATCTCAAACCTTCCTATCAGCAGAACTCTTTTGTCTTGACTGCGCTGTACGGAGCCTCTCCTGAATCACCTTCACCTTCTCCAAAGCATCCTGTACCAAATCAGTCCCCAATAGCCTAGCCTCACCGGGCTCGAACCAACCAACTGGAGATCTACACCGTCTCCCATACAAAGCCTCATATGGAGCCATCTGAATACTCTACTGGTAGCAGTTGTTATAAGCAAACTCTACGAGCAGTAGAAACTGATCCCATGACCCTACGAAGTCAATAACACAAGCACGCAACATGTCCTCCAATATCTGAATGGTACGCTCAGACTGCCCGTCAGTCTGAGGATGAAAAGCTGTGCTCAACTCGACCTGAGTACCCAACTCTCGCTACACAGACCTCCAAAACTGCGAGGTAAACTGAGTGCCCCTATCTGAAATGATGGAAACGGGGACACCATGCAAATGAACAATCTCCCGGATATAGATCTCTGCCAACCGCTCTGAAGAATAAGTAGTACAGAAAGGAATGAAGTGCGCGGACTTGGTCAGCCTATCCACAATCACCCAAGTAGCATCGAACTTCTTCAAAGTCCGTGGAAGCCCAACTACAAAATCCATAGTGATCCACTCCCACTTCCACCCTGGAATATCCATCCTCTAAAGCAAGCCACCCGGTCTCTGATGCTCATATTTTAGTTGCTGACAATTGAGACACCGAGCTACAAATCCCACAATATCTTTCTTCATTCTCCGCCACCAGTAATGCTGTCTAAGATCCTGATACATCTTCGCGGCTCCTGGATGAATAGAATACCGCGAGCTGTGGGCCTCCTCCAAAATCAACTCCCGAAGCGCATCCGCATTGGGCACACAAATCTGGCCCTGCATCCTCAATACCCCATCATCTCCAATGGTCACATCTCCGGCATCATCATGCTGAACTCTATCCCTAAGGACGAGCAAATGTAGATCATCATATTGGCGCTCTCTGATGCGCTCATATAGGGAAGACCGAGAAACCACACAAGCCAATACCCGACTGGGCTCCGAAATATCCAACCTCACGAACCGATTGGCCAAAGCCTGAACATCAACCGCAAGAGGTCTCTCCCTAACTGGAATATATGCCAAGCTCCCCATACTCACTGCCTTTCGGCTCAAAGCATTGCCCACGACATTGGCCTTCCCCGGATCTTACAACATAGTGATGTCATAATCCTTAAGCAACTCCAACCACCTCCGCTGCCTCAAATTAAGATCCTTTTGATTGAACAAATGTTGAAGGCTGCGATGATCAGTGAATACCTCACAAGATACGCCATACAAATAATGCCTCCAAATCTTCGACGCGTGAACTATGGCAGCCAACTCCAAATCATGAATGGGGTAGTTCTTCTCATGGGGCTTCAAGCATAAGCAATAACTCTACCCTTCTGCATCAACACACAACCAATCCCAACTTTCGAAGCATAACAATACACGGTATATAAACCTGAAGTTGATGGAGAAACCAATACTGGAGTTATGGTCAAAGCTGTCTTGAGATTCTGAAAGCTCTCCTCACTCTCGTCCGACCATAAAAATAAAGCACCCTTCTGAGTCAACTTTGTCAAGGGCGATGCGATAAATGAGAATCCCTGAACAAACCGGCAATAATAGCCTGCCAAACCAAGCAAACTACGAATCTCTGTGGCTGAGGACGGTCTGGGTAACCTCTGAACCGCCTCTATCTTCTTCGGGTCAACCTGAATACCCTCACTGGACACCACGTGTCCCAAGAATGCCACTGAACTGAGCAAAAAATCACACTTGGAGAACTTTGCATAAAGCTTCTCCTCCCTCAATCTCTGCAACACAACCCTCAAATGCTCCGCATCTCCTCCTGACTACGCGAATATACCAGGATATCATCAATGAAAACTATGACAAATGAGTCAAGATAAGGCCGGAACACGCTGTTCATTAGATGCATGAACGTTGCTGGGGCATTGGTCAGCCCAAACGACATAACCAGGAACTCATAATGACCATATCTGGTCCTGAAGGCCGTCTTAAGAATATCCTAATCCCTGATCTTCAACTGGTGATAACCGGAATGGAGGTCAATCTTGGAGAATACCCTCGCTCCCTGAAGCTGGTCAAATAAATCATCAATGCGAGGCAAAAGATACTTGTTCTTAACTGTTACCTTGTTCAATTGCCTATAATCAATGCACATTCTCATAGTGCCATCCTTTTTCTTCACAAACAGAATCGGCGTACCCCAAGGTGACACACTAGGCCGAATGAATCCCTTATCTAGGAGTTCCTGAAGCTTCTCCTTTAACTCCTTCAGCTCCGCTGGTGCCATACGAT
>NW_017678795.1:0-9476 GCF_001879085.1 Nicotiana attenuata
AATGGCGATATCTCAAGCCGAACAAAAAATTTAATAAATTAGCGACGTTTTAGTTGATGTAGAACGTAAATGGTGTTATTTCAGCCGATACCGAGAATTAAATAAAGTTGGCGATACTTCAACCGATAAAGAAGGGTGATTATAAATGGCGACGTTTCAGCCGATAGGGATTTAAACAAACATTGGCGGTGTTTTAGCCATGCAAGATTTGTATGAAGATGGCGGTATTTCAGCCGATGCAAATAGAGGTGGCGATATTTCAGCCATGCAGATGGAGACAGCGCTTAGTCTCGAAAGGCAGAAAGGTAGCCTTATGCAATGCAAGAAAATACAGGATGGAGACAGTGCTTAGTCTCGAAAGGCAGAAAGGTAGCCTTATGCAGTGCAGATAATGCAGATGGAGACAGTGCTTAGTCTCAAAAGGCAGAAAGGTAGCCTTATGCAATGCAGATAGATGGAGACAGTGCTTAGTCTCGAAAGGCAGAAAGGTAGCCTTATGCAATGCGAGAATGTAAAAGGACGAGTAGTAGTGAGACTTCTTAGCTGATAGCTGATATCGTGACTGCTGGGGAGGTTGTGTATGGATAGCAATTACGAACAAGTGATGATTCTGAGAGGTTGCGTTCTTGAGAAAGTATGCGTGCATAAATATACCTGACGATATTGTTAGTCTGGCGCCTGCATCCAAAGAAAAATCGTGAGTTTTGTAAGGGGGAAAGGCTAGTTCGTTTTCCCCTGGCTTCCGGCGTTGCGTATCATTGGGGTAGCGTTGCTAAACAGCAGCAATTCGAACAATAGTTATGCATGATTTAGTAAATATAATGTAAGTAGAAAATAGTTTTCTTTAGACGAACCAACGACTGCGACGTGGTTCAAGACATTGCAACCTCTCTTGCTCCTGAATTTTGAGGGTCCTCCTCAAAATTCTGCCCCAGTTTACTGGGCTGGCACTTCTGACGGCTGCGCTGAACGGCTGAAAAAATCAACTTCGGAATTTTGAGGGTCCTCCTCAAAATTCTGCCCCAGTTTACTGAGGTGGCATTCCTGGCGATGAATGGCTGAGAACTAACTTCGGAATTTTGAGGGTCCTCCTCAAAATTCTGCCCCAGTTCCAATAGCAGGGGGAAAATGGAATTTTTATTAAATTGTGACCGAACCCATAGGGTTGCCTACGTATCCCCTCTTAAACGGGAATTAGGTCAGGCGTAGTTCAAACTACATCATCATAAGAAATCATAAGTGGTTACACATAGTATCGTTTCACTGCATCTAAATTGATTGGCTTTGGCCAAACTTCTGCGTCCATTTCTGCAAGAATAAGGGCTCCTCCAGTTAGAACCCGGTGAACCATGTACGGACCTTGCCAGTTGGGAGAGGATTTTCCCTTGGCTTCATCTTGATGTGGGAATATTTTCTTCAACACCAGCTGCCCCGGTGTAAACTTCCTTGGCTTAACTCTTTTGTTGAAGGCTCTGGACATTCTGTTCTGATACAACTGACCGTGGCAAACTGCATTCATCCTCTTCCCATCTATAAGGGCTAACTGCTCGTAGCGACCTTTTACCCATTCTGCGTCGTCCAACTATGCTTCTTGTATGATCCTCAAAGAGGGAATTTCTACCTCGGCGGGGATGACCTCTTCTGTACCATAAACCAGCATGTAGGGAGTTGCTCCAGTCGATGTGCGGACCATGGTGCGGTATCCCAGCAAGGCGAATGATAACTTCTCATGCCATTGTTTGTGACTTTCGACCATCTTCCTTAGTATCTTCTTGATATTCTTGTTGGCTGCTTCTACAGCTCCATTCATCTGAGGCCTGTAGGCTGTAGAATTCTTGTGTCTGATCTTGAAGGTCTCCCACATAGTTTTCATCAAGTCACTGTTGAGATTGGAACCATTATCGGTGATGATTGATTCCGGAATTCCGAATCGGCACACAATACGGTCACGGACGAAATCTGCCACAACTTTCTTAGTCACTGCCTTGTATGACGCTGCTTTAACCCATTTAGTAAAATAATCAATTGCCACCAGGAAAAACTTGTGCCCGTTTGATGCGGCAGGCTCGATAGGTCCAATGACATCCATTCCCCAGGCGGCGAATGGCCACAGTGAGCTTGTTGCAGTATCCTCGTTAAGGGGCACCTTTATCATGTCTACATGTATCTGACAGCGATGACACTTATGAACATACTGGATACATTCTGTTTCCATAGTCATCCAAAAATATCCTGCTCGAAGTAACTTCTTTGCTAAGACAAAACCATTCATGTGCGGCCCGCAGGTCTCAGTGTGCACTTCGTCCAATAGTCTAGATGCTTCTTTTGCTTCGACACACCTTAGTAAACCCAAATCGGGAGTCCTCCTATACAGGATTCCCCCACTGTGAAAGAAGTTGTTGGATAATCTCCGAAGTGTGCGCTTTTGCGTGGCGTTGGCAAGTTTTGGGTATTCTCCGGCTGTCAAGTACTCCTTGATGTCGTGGAACCATGGTTTTCTGATCACGCCCAACTATGCCTTATAAAAAGGACAATGCGGTCGTTGCAAATATAATCCGGTTTACAAGTCCGGAGTCGAATCCCACAGAGAACTAAGGTTTAGCTACAGCTATTCATTATCACCAAGAAGACAAGCTTGAACAATTCCTAACTTATAGATATTAAGATTCTTGTGTTTAACTAATTAACTAACAAATTAAAATAATAAATGAACAACTAACGATACTGAGGGTTAGAGAAAAGATTAAGGAGGTCTAGAGTTATGATTTCCCCAATTGTCGGAATCCTTCCCGCTATGTCTTCTATAATTTCGCCAAGTATTCTCTACCAATCATGAGCGCTCTTATTACCGTAAATCTCTCCCGAGTAATTACGACAATTTACTAGACGCAGTCTCCCGAGCTACGCTAGCTGGCTTTTAATTCAGCTCACTTCAGATCGCACCCAAGGCTTCGTTATCCCTAATCCCGCCTTTAAACCCTCGGTTATTGATCGCTCATATACTTTGGGAGTGGTGTTATTTAACAATTACCTAAATATGCACTCTCTCCCGAGTTATGCATACTAAATAGGCACAGCTGATTAAGAGTTCTTCAACCAACCACAATATAAACATAGTTGAACAAATAGAGAAAAGCTATGACTCAATTATATAAAAACATAAGAATTTATCCTACAAAAGGTTTTATCAAAACTCTAGATAACAAATTAGCTATTCATAATAGTATGTAAAACTACAATACTAAAAGGCATAACCAACAATGAAAAATAGGAAGAGGAAGGAAAAAACTCGTAGAAGAATTCTCCGCCTTGCTCCCAATGTGTTCTTGCCTCCAAGGGTGTTGTCTAACCCTAAAGTAGTGTCTCTCCGCCTCCTTAGGTCTAATTTGTGTCCAAAATATGTCCTCCTCTTGTTCTTGGCCGGCCTCCTTTGTTTAATATAGGGTTTAGGACTTAAACTCCCATGTTTTGCACTTTAGTCCCTGAAATTTTGGCTTCCTGCCGCGGTCGCGGTGGAACCGCGGCCAAACATGCCCTCTGATTCTTCAGTTGTCCGCGACCATCTTCTACCGCGATGTTGCCGCGGTCGCAGAAAAACCGCGGTGTTTCACCCTGTTCTGTTTGGAATTTGGAAAAACGTAAAACATTAAAGTTGTAGTCCTTTGAGTTAGCTTTCTAACCATATATTGTGGAGCCCAAATGGAGTTCTGAGAAAAAAGTTATGTCTATTTTACTAGACAGTGTGCAATATGCCTCCTCAAGTCTTCGTTCGTACTTAATTATCAAATTTGACCCCCGAACACGATCCCGGCTTAATTCCTTGAGCTTTTACTCAGACTTCAAATCTTCAAATCACTTAAATTCATTCCATAACTATATAGCTCGGAATCACACCTACAAGGCATAAAACACACAATTAGTGCAAAACACTAGCGATTAAAGCGCAAACTCAATTAAAGTGCAGTAAATTAGAGTGTAATAAGCGACTAAAATATGCAATTATAGCCTATCATCAACACCCCACACTTACACCATTGCTCGTCCTCGAGCAATCAAACTACACTTTTTTATAGACACGACCTTTTTAAAACAATTCTCCTAACTCATCACACCAAGAGTATTTAAAATAGACTAAGCACAAAAGCGTAACATCTTCACCTCAAAATTTGACTCACAAGTACCACACGTTATTCACAACTCACCCACTTACTCTAATATAGAGGTCACTGACATTACCTTTCCTTCATGAATCAAGTGCCCTCACACAACAAAAGAGAGTAGTTCCACACAATAAAATTTAAGAACACTTAGGAACTCAAGATAGAAAGAATTCACTCACTCTCAGAAATAACATTCATATGCCACAAAAGATGCACCATAAGCTTGCCCGTAGTGTACTACTCCACTAATCGAGCTCATTCAATCTTGGATCAATTAGGACTTTATTTGGTTGTAATGTAGGCTACGGGACGGGTAGGATACATTTAGATATAAGAGTGACTACACCTCCCTAAGCACTTTAATACATACATTTTAACATTTAAACCCCATACTTATGTCAAACCAAAACTCCACCTTCACATCAATTTATATTACCCCATACTTCTTTAAGCACACTTACGTCAAGAGCCACCACTTATCAAGAAAACTTTTTTTTTCACAACAATCCACTATTTTGTTTTCAATTCAAGTGGCTCTTCCTTTTTCAAAACAGTGCACCTTTTTCCTTATTTCATTAGTTCCACTCAAAAGCCAAACCAACCACCCCACACTTTAACTTTTACAAAGTTCATAAATAGTTCAAGTGCTCATGAGAGGTTACAATGGTTCAAATAGATGGTTAATTCCAACAAATGGGTAAGGCTTGTAATGTGGTTGCCAAGAAACAGGATATAGGCTCAAAGGGGTTAACTACGATACATAATAATTAGGCGGGTAAAATATACATATCTGGCTCAACAAAGAAATGCCTATATCACTTCCAAGACTGAACAACACTACTATTTCGCTTTGCAAACACACGGGGCAAGTTCTAGGCATCAAATGCAATGCACAGAATATCACAAAACCTTACACACACATTGCACATAACTCACTCAGGATTGGATTCATCAAGACACCCTAGTCAGAGCAGTTAAGCAAATTTAAGATCATACAATTTAAGGTACTTATACAAGAGTCAAAAACTGAGCCTAAGCGTCACAGCCAAAGTACTCACTATTCTCAAGGCATAACAAAGTCAAGAGATATTGCTTCATTTCAAAAAACAAAACACAATGGCTCCTATTCCTAAAAAAAACTAACTACACCCGGTTCAAATAAAACCCTTGGAAAAGAACCGTGGTTTAAAGAAAAACCAAAGGGTAATTGCTACACTACCTAACAAAACAAAAAATCTTTTTGGTATTTTCTTTAGACTTACTTCCCTCAAGAAAACTGTCTAGAAGATCCGTCATCAGGAAAAGTCCAATCTTTTTTTAAAAAAAAACACAGCTAAAGTAACATGAAAAATCACCCAGACAATCTCCTCACCCCACACTTAAAATTGTGCATTGTCCCCGATGCACACCTATACATACAAGAGGGTAAAAGAAGCTCCCTGGTAGGCCAAAGGCCGAAGCACTAGCAGTTCATGGGGTACTCAGACTTCTCCCAAGCTTGGTCCTTCGTGTGGGTACCTCACACTTAGTTCCAACCATTTGGTTTGCTGATGCATCCTTCCAATACCTTTGCTTTCCATGCTCCTAGAAAATAAAAAAAATTGACACTACAAAAATAATAAAATTAAAAAAAATAAAAATAAAAAATAAATAAAAGAAAGCAATAAAGCTGGGTTGCCTCCCAACAAGCGCTTGATTTAACGTCGCGGCACGACGCGAATCACTTTTTGCCTCCACCTCGAGCTTATGAATTGAACCCCTGGCATCAAGTTTTCGGCTATGCTCCAGGGGTGGAGGAACAAATCTAATTGGTCCAAGCAACCATTGTACTATTCTACACTTCTTGGCTTTTAGATGAGGTATGTAGTCCTGTCTTTCTGGTAAGAAAAATTCCAGAATATAGGCACCTTGTTCTTCATTCCTTGACTTCTCAATCGGCTCGGATGACTCTATTTTCATATTGTCATCCAAGCACAATGTAGAAAAATGTTTGGAGTGAGGACCAATGCGCTCACACACATGAACTTCAGGACTTTCAGCATCCTCAACTTCAATGATACTAGAGTCAACAACATTTGTATCCTCAATGTCCTTGGCTGACTCTAGTCTCACTTCTTCAACATTGACATATTCAAATTCTAGGTGGCTAGGTTGTTGATGTTCTGCTTTGACCTCCCTAATTAATACCTCAAATTCATGCTCTTCTTGGCTACTATCATCAATATTGGATTGTTAAGCATTAAAAGCTCCAACCACTTGACTCAATTAAGCCTCCAACTTGCGAATAATTGCCTCTTGCCTTTCTATGTGCAATTGTTTCTCATTGTTTTATTCCAGAAGGCACTTTAGCATATCCTTGATCTCCTTCAGGTCCGCATTCCCAGGTTCTTTGTTCCTATTAACTTCACAAGAAAAGGTGGAACCATCGAAGTAAGGGGTTGGGGGAAAATAAGAAATATAAGCACAACCATGAAGGTGACCATTTTTACCACCACACACATCACACACATTCCACAAATAAGATTGAGTTGGTGCACATAACTCGCTCTCAGGAACGTTTTGAAAATTTTGCCACGGGTGGTTTCCTTTACAATATGTATGGAGATCAATAGTAGAATTATCTACACCTAAATTCCCATAATTCCAAGATGTCATGTTTCTCAAATCAACAGTTATAAAAAAAACTACCAAGAAAAAACAAATAAAAATAAAAGTTCAAACTTGAACCCTAGTAATATATACAGCTACAACTACACCATTAGTTCCCCGGCAACGGCGCCAAAATTTGATCACGCCCAACTATGCCTTATAAAAAGGACAATGCGGTCGTTGCAAATATAATCCGGTTTACAAGTCTGGAGTCGAATCCCACAGAGAACTAAGGTTTAGCTATAGCTGTTCATTATCACCAAGAAGACAAGCTTGAATAATTCCTAACTTATAGATATTAAGATTCTTGTGTTTAACTAATTAACTAACAAATTAAAATAATAAATTAACAACTAACGATACTGAGGGTTAGAGAAAAGATTAAGGAGGTCTAGAGTTATGATTTCCCCAATTGTCGGAATCCTTCCAGCTATGTCTTCTATAATTTCGCCTAAGTATTCTCTACCGATCATGAGCGCTCTTATTACCGTAAATCTCTCCCGAGTAATTACGACAATTTACTAGACGCAGTCTCCCGAGCTACGCTAGCTGGCTTTTAATACAGCTCACTTCAGATCGCACCCAAGGCTTCGTTATCCCTATTCCCGCCTTTAAACTCTCGGTTATTGATCCCTCATATACTTTAGGAGTGGTATTGTTTAACAATTACCTAAATATACACTCTCTCCCGAGTTATGCATACTAAATAGGCACAGCTAATTGAGAGCTCTTCAACCAACCACAATATAAACGTAGTTGAACAAATAGAGAAAAGCTATGACTCAATTATATAAAAACATAACAAGAATTTATCCTACAAAAGGTTCTATCAAAACTCTAGATAACAAATTAGCTATTCATAATAGTATGTAAAACTACAATACTAAAAGGCATAACCAACAATGAAAAATAGGAAGAGGAAGGAAAAAACTCGTAGAAGAATTCTCCGCCTTGCTCCCAATGTGTTCTTGCCTCCAAGGGTGTTGTCTAACCCTAAAGTAGTGTCTCTCCGCCTCCTTAGGTCTAATTTGTGTCCAAAATATGTCCTCCTCTTGTTCTTGGCCGGCTCTGTTGGCCCAAGTTCTGATGAAGTTTTGAAGATTGACAAAAAGAACTCAGTCATGAACCAGGTCCATCATATGAGACACCGTGTTGATATGCTTGCACATGTGACATACGCGTGAAGAAGATAAGTCTCAAGGATCAGAAACAATATCTTCTCAATTGATCGAAAAGATTGCATACAGGATAAGGAGTTGAACTATCCTTATGAAAAGAGAATTATATCCGGATCAAGGATATGGATTAGGAGTTAGAGTTGTTCTTGGACTCGAATTGTCAAAGGATCCACAATTCGAGTTCTTATCAAACTCTGATTACTAACTCTATAAAAATAACAATTGTTCTCTTTTACAGGTGGTTGCACATAAGCAGAAGTTAAGCATATTTGAGAGCAAAAAGATCAAGTCTGATTTGCAAGCAATATATGCGAGATACAAGTGTGCACGTCTGAAGCTACATGAACTAAGATAGAAGAACCAGTTTCATCATTGTGCTTATTCTAAGTCTAGTTCAATTGTAGTAGGTTTTCATATTGTACCTTTCAGCTTTCATAGAAGCAATTGTAATAGGTATATTGAGTATTCAAGTTAGAGTTAACTTGAAAGTGTCGCAACAGTTGAGACTGTGTGCTACACTGGGATTAGAGTTAATCCTTAGGTTTACAAAGAGTTTTGTAAATGCAGTTTTTGGCTCAGTGATTTTAGTGGAGTTTGGGAAAATCCTACTAAGTAGTAGGTCGTGGTTTTTTCACCTTTTGAGCCAGGTGTTTTCCACGTAAAAATCTCTGTGCACTTTACCTTCAGCATTTATTTTTCCGCAAACTGCTGTAGTTAGAACACTTAGAAGAACCGGGTTCTTCTAACGCGAAAATTAGGTACCACACAGATCACCTCCCCCCCCCCTCTTGTGTGGTATTGACGTTTATAACATCAATTGGTATCAGAGCAGGTTATCCTTGAAGAGGTTAACACCTTAGGAAAAGATCAACATGAGTGCACCACCGGGGAACTGGGAAGGGCAATCCACTGCCAGGCCTCCTATCTTCAATGGTCTCTACTACTCCTGGTGGAAAAACAGAATGAGGGACCATATAATGGGCGAAGACTATGAGCTTTGGGATATCATCACTGATGGTCCTTTAGCCACAACCAAGAAGAATGCTGAAGGAGTGGATGTTCCAAAGACAAGAGTAGATTGTACTGTTGAAGATCTAAGGAAATGGGAGAAAAATGCAAAAGCCAAGAAATGGTTAGTGTGTGGACTTGGTCCTGATGAGTACAGCAGGATTCAAGGTTGTACTACTGCCAAGGAGATTTGGGACACTTTACAAGTGGCTCATGAAGGAACACCTCAGGTGAAGAGGTAAAGAGGAACATTGTTGTATTCTCAATATGAGAATTTTACCATGAAGGATGGAGAAACCATCCAAGAGATGTATACAAGGTTCACAACACTAACAAATGAACTTAAGTCTCTTGGAAGGATTATCCTTGAATAAGACAAGGTTGAGAAAATTTTGACAAGGGTTTTTCCAGTTACTTGGGAAAGCAAAATCACTGCTATTCAGGAATCAAAGAACATTGCCACTCTCAAGTTGGACGAGCT
>NW_017678795.1:11275-16275 GCF_001879085.1 Nicotiana attenuata
TGATCATGGAACTGAATTTGAAAATGCACAATTTTCTAAATTTTGTGATGAAAATGGAATAGATCATAATTTTTCTGCCCCTAGGACTCCTCAGCAAAATGGGGTAGTTGAAAGGAAGAACAGGACCCTTGAGGATATGGCAAGGACCATGCTACTTTCTAGTAAACGACCTCATAGCTTCTGGGCAGAGGCTATACACTGCTTGTTATATAATAAATAGATGCATGACTAGACCTCATGTAGAGAAAACTCCTTATGAGTTACTTAAAGGGAGAAAACCAAACATATCCCATCTTAGGGCTTTTGGTTGTAAGTGCTATGTGCACAATAATGGCAAAGAACTCCCTAGGTAAGTTTGATCCCAGAAGTGATGAGGGAGTATTCTTGGGATATTCTTCACATGGCAAAGCATACAAAGTGTTTAATAAAAGAACTCTATGTGTTGAAGAGAGTGTACATGTTGTGTTTGATGAATCTAACACTCTTTGTGAGAGACATGAACATGAAGATGAAGCCATTGGACTGGTGAGACAATTGACTGAAGCAACAGCACAAGTAAAAGTGGCATCAAAGGAAGGAGCAGGTGATGGAACAGGTCCTCTCACCTAGGGCAACCTGACAGGGGGAACCAACCTGAAGGAACCTGTTCCTCTGCAGCATAACTATGAAGGAGAATCTAGCAGGAACCAGATGGTGGGGAAATCATACAAGTACCTGAGTTCTCACCCCATTGAGAACATCATCAATGATCCAACATTTGGGGTCAAGACAAGATCACAACTGAAGAACCTGTGTGCATTTGATGCTTTTCTGTCCCTCATTGAACCTAAAAATGTGAGTGAAGCTCTACAAGATGTAGATTGGGTCAATGCTATGCAAGATGAGCTCAATCAGTTTGAAAGAAGCCAAGTCTGGCACTTGGTTCCAAAACCATGACAAAATGGGTCTTCAGGAACAAACTAGATGAAGATGGAACAGTTACAAGAAATAAGGCAAGGTTGGTGGTTCAAGGCCATAGTCAAGAGGAAGGCATTGATTATGATGAGACTTTTGCTCCAGTGGCTAGACTTGAAGCAATTAGACTCCTCATAGCCTTTGCAGCACATATGGAATTCACTCTTCATCAAATGGATGTCAAAAGTGCCTTCCTAAATGGCTATCTCAAAGAAGAAGTGTTTGTGAGACAACCTCCAGGATTCGAAAGTAAAGAATGTCCTGATTATGTATACAAGCTAGATAAAGCTCTCTATGGTCTCAAGCAGGCCCCAAGAGCTTGGTATGAAAGATTGTCAAAATTCCTTCTGGAGCATGGGTACAAAAGAGGTAAAATTGACAGCACTTTGTTCCTAAGGGAAAAAGGTAAAGATCTTCTTGTTGTACAAATATATGTTGATGATATAATATTTGGGGCCACTACAGATAGGTTGAGTAAGGACTTTGCAAAATTAATGGGAAGTGAGTTTGAAATGAGTATGATGGGCGAACTAAATTTCTTCCTAGGCTTGCAGATCAAGCAAAGTCCAAATGGAACCATGATTCATCAGCAAAAATATACAAAGGAACTAATGAAGAAGTTTAAAATGGAGGACTCTAAAGAAATAGATACACCTATTGCAACTGCCACTAAATTAGATGCTGATGAACCTGGTTCATCAGTTGATCAAAAGTTGTATAGGGGTATGATTGGTTCACTCTTGTATCTTACTGCCAGCAGACCTGACATTGTTTTCAGTGTAGGACTTTGTGCTCGTTTTCAAGCTGATCCTAAAGAGTCTCACTTGACTGCTGTCAAGAGGATATTGAGATATCTCAAGGGGACTACTGAATTGTGCCTATGGTACCCTAAAGGTAGTAATTTCGATCTAGTAGGTTATGCTGATGCTGACTATGCAGGTTTCCTAGTGGATAGAAAAAGCACCTCAGGTATGGCTCACTTTCTTGGTTCATGTCTTATATCATGGGCTACCAAGAAACGAAATTCAGTAGCCCTATCTACTGCTGAAGCTGAGTATGTGGCTGCAGCTTCTTGTTGTGCTCAACTACTATGGATCAAACAACAATTAGTAGACTTTGGTATAAAAATGGGATGCATACCAATATTCTGTGATAACACTAGTGCTATAAGTATGACAAAGAACCCTGTTCATCATAAAAGGACCAAGCACATAGATGTTAGACACCACTTCTTGAGAGATAATTATGAGAAAGGATTAATCTCAATAGAATTTTGTGCTACTGATAAACAAGTAGCTGACATCTTCACCAAAGCACTGAATAGGGAAAACTTTGAAAGGAACAGGTTGGAATTAGGGATGATTAAGATCACCTAAAAGGAACCAGTTCAGAATGCTATAAAAAAAATATTTTTGGTTAGAAGTTCTGATTTTATGTAAATATCTAGACTAATTCTTACTCAGTCTCATACTTTAATCAGTATACTCCTGTGACGTGTGTTTATATTAATCCATTGATCTCTTATAAAGTTTTTTCTATTCTGATATATGAGGCATAATCAAGAGGAGTTCTACTTGAAGAACCTGGTTCATCAGTATATGCTCATGAGAAAAGGTCAGGTATGTTTCTATACTTTGCACAATTAGAAAAATAAATATTCCAATTATGAGCATAAGTCCTATCCTAACCAAACTCCTAAATCTAACCGTTGTGCTTTGAACCAGTTTCATTCTCTTAGAATTCTAACTAAAACGGGATTTTTCCTAAAAACTAGCGTCACTCATTTATCTCTAAAGAGACCAGAACTCTAATTTAATTAGACTTCTTTTTGACCTCTGAAAAGGCTGCCGTTATAGGTTTAATCATGATCCCTCTTTAAATATACTCCAAACCCTCTCTCATCACTCATAACCATCATTAAGTGTTAAACCCCTGATCATCCTCCATCTCTCCAAAATTCTTCAAAATTCCCAAAAATCCTCCAGAAATTCTCCGCCATGACTAACTCTCAAGAAAATCCTTTAACTCCCCCACCAGTATCTCCTAATACATCTTCATTTGTACCTCCTAGCGACAACCCTAAACCAAGATTCCGCAGGCAGAAAATGTTGGCTAGAAAGACTGTTGCTACTGGTGCTTTGAGAACGGCTCTCAACGAAAAATTGAAAGCAAGTCAAAGAAAGGAAAGCTCTGAAAAAGAATCATCTGACTCAAGTTCTGAGTCTGAAGCTTTTGTCTCTGCAAGCGATGGAGAAGAACGTGGGTCTTCTGAATCAGACAAAAATCAAGAAACTCCTAGAGAGGTAAATACATGTTATGTTTTTTCTGATGTAGTGGAGAAAGTAGATGATAGGTTTGTGTTAGTGGGATCTGTGAGAGATGTAAGTGAGGGGAATCGAAGAGGAAGGGAAAGAAAAAGAAAGGTGAAATTCTTGCAATTTGTGGAGGAGTTGATGAGAGTGGCAACAAGCCAGGGGGAAGTGAATCTGGAGAAGTTGCTGAAGGTCTTGTGAACCTGAGTGAACAACAAGATGGACCTAGTTCATCTGTGGAAGAAACCTTAGCTGACATTCTGAAGAAAGTTGGAGAAAGCTATGATCCCAAGAAGCGCAAAGCTTCTTCTCAAAAGGCTCCAACTGCCTCTAAGCCAACAAAGAAGAGCAAGGTGTCATCTGTCTACTGTCCCTTCAGCACCAAAGGTGAAAGCTACCAGAAGCAGGGTAAGGCAAAGCGAGGCTGAGTTGCAAAAAGCCTTAGAGCCAAGCAAGAAAAAGAACAAAGAAAAGGGAAAAGCTAAAGTTCTGGAAAGTTTTGTGGCTGCAGAAGAAGAGGAGGAAGAGATGGAACTGGTCCATCAGGAGAGAGGTACAACTGAGGAGGTTCACACTCCTAAACCTAAGAAATCCAAGACTTCTACCAAGAAGTCTTCAGAATCTATCTCTGTTGAACCCTCCCTGGCAAAAAGAACCAGGTCTGCAGTTAAAGGAAAACAAGTGAAAGTTCCTGAAGAAGAAGAAGCTTGGAGTGGAGAGGAGGAGGAGGAATCTGAGAAAGAGCAGGACAGGTTTATCCTTTTTGGAAAAAGAAAAATATTGAAAGGAAGAATTCTGAAAGACCTGGAGGAGCCAGGCATGAAAAGATTGGTTGATGCACTGGAAGCACAGGGTTGGAAGGACATGGTTCTTCAACTGGATGGCAGGCTTGCAAGAAAAGAACTGATAGAGTTTATGGCGAATGCCACAGTGGTGAATGGGGTTGTTACAAGCCTGGTGAGAGGAGTAGAGGTGCAGTTTGATGCACCTAAGTTGGGAAGAATTCTAGACATACCCTGTGAGGGATATGATGATTATACTAGGCAAAGGTGGCCTTGTCTAGATTCTCTCCCTTCTGCTCTCCAAATCACCCGGAATTTCTGTGATACCAAGTCTGCTGAAGAAGTGCCTGAGGCTAGGTTTGTGCAAAAGAGTGAGATGAAGCCTGAGCACAAGGTGCTATTTGAATTTGTGAACAAGTGTCTGCTGCCCAGACAGGAGAGAAGGCACACTGCAAATTATATGGACCTGGTCCTTCTGGAGTGTCTTGTGACAGGAAAGCAGATTAACTGGCCTAGTTTCATTGTCAAGCTGCTGGATAGAGTGATAAATGGCTCCAAGGCCCATGCCACTCCTTATGGGTTTATACTGACAACTGTCTTGGCCAAGTTAGATGTGCCATTGAAGAAGTGGGAGATGGCCTCCAGCAAAGAGCACTTTGGGATCAAAACTCTGCAGGCTTGTGATTATCTGCTAAGTGTAACCCCAGTTGAACCTGGTTCATCCGTGAAGACTCCTGTGAACAGCAAAGTTAGGGCATTGGTTCTAGAATGTGGAACAAAAGATGCAGAAATTGCTAGGCTCCAGGCTCGCATTGCTGAACTGGAAAGTGAAAGAAATGGCCTCAAAGATGAGCTAGCAAAGGAAAAAGAAAAGAGTGAAGGGATGCTCCAAACAATGCTTAATCTTCTTCAATCCCAACCCTCTAGTTCCTCCAAGCCCTAGAACCAGTTT
>NW_017678796.1:0-1861 GCF_001879085.1 Nicotiana attenuata
GCCGCTCGGAAGCGTTTTCCGTCCAAGAGGCCAGTGAGTGCTGAGGAAGCGGAAGCCTTCTTCCAGAAAATGAAAATGCCTGATTACGAGACGGTGGATCAGTTAAGGAAGTACCCTGAACAGGTGTCCCTGCTATCATTGGTGACAAAATCCTCCAAACATCAGAAGATCTTGATGAAAACTTTGAATGAGGCATACGTGCCAATTGAAACTTCAGTCGAGCAGCTCGAAAGGATGGCAGAAAGGTTCTTCGCCATCAACCAACTCTCTTTTAGTAAGAATGACTTGCCTCCTGAAGGCGCAGCTCACAACAAAGCCTTGCATCTGACCGTCAAGTGTGAAGGTTATTATGTCAAACGAGTCATGGTGGATGGAGGATCGGGAGTTGACATCTGCCAACTCTCCACATTGCAAAGGATGGAAATCGGGACAGGAAAGATTCGTCCGAATAATGTTTGTGTAAGAGCTTTTGATGGTATTAAGAGGGATACCATCGGTGAAATTGACTTGATATTGACCATAGGTCCGGTAGAGTTCGAGGTGACCTTCCAGGTGTTGGACATGGATACATCTTATAACTTCCTTCTGGGGAGACCTTGGATCCATGCTGCTGGAGCTGTGCCTTCAACCCTCCACCAGATGGTAAAGTTTGAGCATGAAGATCAGGAAATCGTAGTCCATGGAGAAGACGAGCAATCTATCTACCGTGATCCATCTATCCCATGTTTGGAGGCAAGGGAAGGAAGTGAGCATATCGTTTATCAAGCCTTTGAGATTGTGGTAGCAGATCAGCATGAGGAGGGAATCCCTTGTCCTCAGCCTTTCCTGTCTAACGCTTCAATCATGGTGGCCAGAGAAATGATTAGACACGGTTTCAGGCCAGGAAAAGGATTGGGAAAAACTTTACAAGGAATATCTGAGCCAGTAACTCTTCCCGCAACAGAAAAGTTCTTTGGAATAGGTTTCTACCCTACCCCAGATGATGAGAAATGGGCTGAAGAAAGAAAGAAAGAAGGATGGGTTCTGCCACAGCCATTGCCATATCTCTACGATACTTTTGTCAAGACCAAGTATGGCAAAGAAAAGGATGATGAGTTGTTCACAGTTGAGGAAATCGAAGACATATGCGGGGCTATGAGAGAAATGCTTTATGAAACCAATATGGTTCAGCTAGGAGAAGGGACTAGCACCGCTGAAATGCTCTATGTGGGGCCAGATGCTAAACTCAAAAACTGGAAGGCTACGCCATTCCCGATTAGGCGGGAGTCCCGGTAGACTAGCCTGCCACCTTTTCTACATCTCGAGTTATTTCAGGGTGTAGCTCGGGTGTCTTTTTAGTTTCATGTCTTTTAAATTCCTGAATGTAAACCCTGTTATCTTTCCAATTCCAAGAAATGAAATCAATATTTCATCTTCCATCTTTCTTTTCTTTCTAATTTTGGATTGTTTTTCCTTTTTCATCTTTTCTTTTCAGTTATAATAATGCAGCTTTAAATAACATGACATGCTTGCGGACTCCATGCCCGGACTCAAACACGCTGTTTAATTGTGAAATAATGAATCAAGAACCGGAATATGATGAGGAAGAGGCTTTTAGGGAGATCAACCGAGAATTGGACCAATTTGAGAACAAACCTAAGCCAAACCTGAATGACACTGAACCGGTTAATTTGGGAACGGCCGAAGAAATAAAGGAAACCAAAATAAGCATCCACACAGATCAACACACTCGAGATGCAATAATTCAGCTCCTGTTCGAATTTAAAGATGTGTTTGCTTGGTCGTATGACGACATGCCAGGACTAAGTATGGACCTAGTGGTGCACAAATTGCCGATCTACCCTGATTGTCCTCCAGTACA
>NW_017678796.1:6039-6778 GCF_001879085.1 Nicotiana attenuata
ACACCCCAGATAAGTCCTTCTTTTCCTCGAAAGGGATACTTCTCTTTACACTCATCTGATTGCCTTTCCGCATACTTCTCTCTGAATCCCTTTCGGTTAGCTCTGATTCTGTAACTAAGACGAAGAAAAGGTGGCAGGACTGGTTTCACTGGGCTCCGCCCGGTCAGAGTCAAAGAAATACCCAGCCTCAGCGAGTGCGTCAGGCTCATCTCGACTAACCATGGTGCTTAATGCTTTCAAAGCAGAAACATTGAAAAAGGGAAGTCAAAGGCAAAAGCCCCAAGGACAGAATAAAGTGAAAAGGCTGAGCCCATCCGGGCGAGTCATCATGAAGTCTTAAGGTTGAACCCGGTCAGTTTTGAAAAGAGATTCACCCTCAAGGCAAACGAGCAGCAAAATTCTTAACGGAAATAGGGGCCGAGATCAAGCAATTGAGATGATCAAGGCCACAAAACCAATCACCGTTTCAAAATAACAAACTGTTCTTTGTTGAAAACAGGTGCAATCAAAGCAACCATACAAGAAGCAGGTGCAACCGAAAATGAAATAAAGTGCGCAAGCGCTGAGATAGCTTTGCAGCAGGAAAAACCACCAAAAAGGAAGTTTTCTCCCGAATTCTCTCATGCGTTTTGCTAAATAAAAAGGAAAACATATACAGAGGAAAACAAAAGAAAGAAAGAAGTAAGAGAAATAAGAAAAATGGAAATCCCAAAAGAAAAACAAATCAATGGTAGCATAG
>NW_017678796.1:11045-16746 GCF_001879085.1 Nicotiana attenuata
AATATCTTGGATTAAGTGATAATACGTGATCATATCTTGTACAATAAACATTAGACCATTGCGAGATTTATGCTAGTTTAAATCCTTGGATATCCTCTAAAGTTTGTGTCCAGTTTGTAAAAAGCTAAATGTTCAATTTTACTCACTGTGTGAAGATCCAGAATATGTTCGAATTTGATGCTGGGCCCAATATAACATTTGGGTGGTGCAAGCTAGGCCCAGTTATACAAGAATCATCCTAGTATTTGTGGACTGGTATTTACCCATCTACCTATTGCGGGAGTCTCCTGCCAATTGGGCTCACACTGAGGCCCAGTTGCGCTATAACAGTTCATAGAACAAACTATTTATTTCTTATTCCTGGATTCCTTTTAAGGCCCAGTGAATGCTGGAAATCTCACGTTTCAAGGCCCAACAAATGCTTCAAGTTAAAAAATCCTTTTTCAAAGATATACATAGGAATACGGGGAATAATTTGCAAATAAAATTTAGGTTTCGAATTAGGTGGCGGGATCGAATTAAGAGGGTTTCCCCTTTTGTTTGAATTCGGACTTGAATTCGAGACCCGAATTTATAAATGTGAATTAATTAGGCCCCTTTAAAGACGGAAATGAATAGAAAATCTTAGTCTACTTTAGGTTAGCCATAAAATAATAAAACGAGATGAACCTCGCTAAATAAAATTGCATAGATAGCGAGGCCCTCATTAGTTGCTTATAATAACATGCTTAGAATTCGGGACGTGCCGTTTAGCGAATTTCACGATTTTCCCTGCAAAGATGATAATCCGCTAGTCGCTATAGGCACGTTTTAATAAGTTTACCTTCTTAAATACGGGTACGCATTTCGCGCAACCCAAATCCAAATCCTAAAACGTTGAATAAGAGGTGTTGAGGATCCGGGTGCATTTCATGTGACGTGATCCAAAGGCACGCTCTTAAACGGCGTTCACTTTCGTAAAAACTAATTAAAAGCGGCAAATAATCTTGAAAAATTGCACTATAGGTTTAAACGTGTATAAAAATCAGATTTTAGCCATTTATAATAATTTAAGCGACCGTGCTAGAACCACGGGATCCGGGGGTGCCTAACACCTTCCCTCGGGTCAACAGAATTCCTTATTCAGAATTTCTGGTTCGCAGACTCCAATTGGGAAGTCGAATTTTTCAGATTATTTTCAGAATATGATGTCCGCCATGGGTAAACCTTTCGCCGAGGCAATAAAAATCGGAGAGATGGTAGAAAATGGTTTGAAAACAGGTAGAATTTTGAGTCAAGCAGCCATAAGAGCCACCTCCCAAGCCATTCAAGGTGGGTCTGGAGGAATGGCCAAAAGCAAAAAGAAAGAGGATACAATGATGGTGGCATCGGGAGAAAGAAGATATCGGGCTCCCAGACCGGTATTCTCTGAAAGAACCCCTCAACACTACTACCCGCATAAGGGTACGGCCTATGCTCCTGCACCTTATGCAGTCATGAATGCACAACCTTTTGGCCGACCACAACCACAAGCTAACCGAAATCCACCCCCGTTCCAAAGAAATCAACCTCCTTACCAGAACCAGTATAATCCCCGACTACTGCAGAATAACCTTCGTCCCGGAGAACCGCCCAGGAGACAAAATTTCACACCGATCGGTGAGTCTTATTCCAGTCTGTTCCCAAAGCTCGTCCAGATGAACCTACTGCAGCCTATTCCCCAAAACAGGCAAAACCCAGAATCCTCATCTTATCAACGAGGGGTCCATTGTGCTTACCATTCAGGAGCCGAAGGGCATAGTACTGATAATTGCTGGACATTGAAGAAGGCTGTGGAAGACCTAATTGAACAAGGGAAGATAGTGCTGAGGGACGAAGAAGCCCCGAATGTGACCAATAACCCGTTGCCTACTCACAACAATGGGCCGGTAATCGGTATGATTTGCGAAGACAGAGAATTTGATCCGGCTTTGAAAGCCATCATTGCCATTGCTGATGTAGAACAGAAGCCCAAGGTACTCCCAAAGCAAAGAAAAGGGGAGAGAAAGGATAAAATTGTCAAAGCTGAGATTGAGAAGAAACCTGAAGCAAAAACAGAAATGAACTCCTCTGACAATGGAATTCTCTACGTGCCCCGAGGACGCCAAGAAAAACCATTGGTTGTCACTATTCCAAGGAAAGCTGAGATAAAAGGGGAAACACCAGTGCACAAAGGAGCCTATGTGGTACGGGGGACAATTAAACCGCCTCGGCTGAGTGAGCCAGTGGTTATTGGACGCGTACCACAGAAGCCAATGACAGACCCCTCTACAGTGCCATGGAACTACCAACAAACAGTGGTCACATACAAGGGCAAAGAAATCTCGGGAGAACTTCCAGGGAAGAACTTTTTTGGGAAATATTCGAATATACAGGAAGTGAACAATGCCGCTCAAAAGCGTTTCCCACCCAAGAGGCCAGTGAGTGCTGAAGAGGCAGAAGCTTTCTTCCAGAAAATGAAGATGCCTGACTATGAGACAGTGGATCAATTAAGAAAGTACCCTGAACAGGTGTCCCTGCTTTCATTAGTGTCAGAGTCCTCCGAACATCAGAAGATCTTGATGAAAACTTTGAATGAGGCATACGTGCCAATTAGAACCTCGGTAGAGCAGCTCAAAAGGATGGCGGAAAGATTTTTTGCTATCAACCAACTTTCCTTTAGTAAGAATGATTTGCCTCCTGAAGGCGCAGCTCATAACAAAGCCTTGCATCTGACTGTCAAATGTGAAGGTTACTATGTCAAACGAGTCATGGTAGACGGAGGATCAGGGGTTGACATCTGTCCACTCTCCACACTGCGAAGGATGGAAATCGGGACAGAAAAGATTCGTCCAAATAATGTCTGTGTAAGGGCTTTTGATGGTATTAAGAGGGATACCATCGGTGAAATTGACTTGATATTGACCATAGGTCCAGTGGACTTCGAAGTGACTTTCCAAGTATTGGACATGGATACATCTTATAACTTCCTTCTGGGGAGACCTTGGATCCATGCTGCTGGAGCTGTGCCTTCAACCCTCCACCAGATGGTAAAGTTTGAGCATGAAGATCAGGAAATCGTAGTCCATGGAGAAGACGAGCAATCTATCTACCATGATCCATCTATCCCATGTTTGGAGGCAAGGGAAGGAAGTGAGCATATCGTTTATCAAGCCTTTGAGATTGTGGTAGCAGATCAGCATGAGGAGGGAATCCCTTGTCCTC
The DNA here is from genome assembly GCF_001879085.1 of Nicotiana attenuata. Taxonomy (NCBI): domain Eukaryota; kingdom Viridiplantae; phylum Streptophyta; class Magnoliopsida; order Solanales; family Solanaceae; genus Nicotiana; species Nicotiana attenuata. Next base: position 14,268 of record NW_017678796.1, read on the forward strand.
AGCCTTTCCTGTCTAACGCTTCAATCATGGTGGCCAGAGAAATGATTAGACACGGTTTCAGGCCAGGAAAAGGATTGGGAAAAACTTTACAAGGAATATCTGAGCCAGTAACTCTTCCCGCAACAGAAAAGTTCTTTGGAATAGGTTTCTACCCTACCCCAGATGATGAGAAATGGGCTGAAGAAAGAAAGAAAGAAGGATGGGTTCTGCCACAGCCATTGCCATATCTTTATGATACTTTTGTTAAGACCAAGTATGGCAAAGAAAAGGACGATGAGTTGTTCACAGCTGAAGAAATTGAAGAAATATGTGGAGCTCTGAGGCAAATGCTTTATGAAACCAACATGGTTCAGCTAGGAGAAGGGACTAGCACCGCTGAAATGCTCTATGTGGGGCCAGATGCTAAACTCAAAAACTGGAAGGCTACGCCATTCCCGATTAGGCGGGAGTCCCGGTAGACTAGCCCTGCCACCTTTTCTACATCTCGAGTTATTTCAGGGTGTAGCTCGGGTGTCTTTTTAGTTTCATGTCTTTTAAATTCCTGAATGTAAACCCTGTTATCTTTTCAATTCCAAGAAATGAAATCAATATTTTATCTTCCATCTTTCTTTTCTTTCTAATTTTGGATTGTTTTTCCTTTTTCATCTTTTCTTTTCAGTTATAATAATGCAGCTTTAAATAACATGACATGCTTGCGGACTCCATGCCCGGACTCAAACACGCTGTTTAATTGTGAAATAATGAATCAAGAACCGGAATATGATGAGGAAGAGGCTTTCAGGGAGATCAACCGAGAATTGGACCAATTTGAGAACAAACCTAAGCCAAACCTGAATGACACTGAACCGGTTAATTTGGGAACGGCCGAAGAAATAAAGGAAACCAAAATAAGCATCCACACAGATCAACACACTCGAGATGCAATAATTCAGCTCCTGTTCGAATTTAAAGATGTGTTTGCTTGGTCGTATGACGACATGCCAGGACTAAGTATGGACCTAGTGGTGCACAAATTGCCGATCTACCCTGATTGTCCTCCAGTACAGCAAAAGCAAAGGAAGTTCAAAACTGATATCAGTGATAAGATCAAAGAAGAAGTCACAAAACAATTGAAGGCGGGGGTAATTCGAGTGGTCCGATATACCACGTGGTTGGCCAATGTGGTCCCAGTACCAAAGAAAGACGGAAAAACCTGGGTGTGTGTGGATTACCGAGATTTGAACAGGGCAAGTCCCAAAGATAATTTCCCGTTACCTAACATTCACATCCTTGTTGATAACTGCGCTAAACATGAAATACAGTCCTTCGTGGATTGTTACGCAGGATATCACCAAGTGTTGATGGATGAAGAGGACGCCGAGAAAACAGCTTTCACCACACCATGGGGAACCTATTGTTACCGAGTCATGCCATTTGGGCTAAAGAATGCTGGGGCAACTTACATGAGAGCCATGACCACCATCTTCCACGATATGATGCATCAAGAAATAGAGGTATATGTGGATGACGTGATTGTTAAGTCACGGACTCGGAATGATCATGTTCGGGATTTGAGAAAGTTTTTTGAACGTTTGCGCAAGTATGATCTGAATTTGAATCCAGCTAAATGCGCTTTTGGAGTCCCATCAGGCAAGCTCTTAGGTTTCGTAGTCAGCAGGAGAGGTATTGAGTTGGATCCAACAAAGATAAAAGCCATTCGAGATTTACCTCCTCCAAGAACTAAGAAGGATGTGATGAGTTTACTGGGCAGGTTGAACTATATCAGTCGATTCATCGCTCAATTGACTACCACTTGCGAGCCCATATTTAAGTTGTTGAAAAAAGATGCGGCCATCAAATGGACGCCTGAATGTCAAGAGGCCTTTGATAAAATCAAGGAGTATCTGTCGAACCCTCCAGTATTGGTCCCGCCGGAACAGGGGCGACCTCTCTTTTTGTATCTGACAGTGTTGGAAAATTCTTTTGGCTGTGTCCTCGGGCAACATGACATAACTGGAAGGAAGGAGCAGGCAATTTACTATCTGAGCAAGAAGTTCACCGGGTACGAGGCCAAATACACTTTGTTGGAAAAAACATGTTGCGCTCTGACGTGGGTCGCTCAAAAGTTGAGACATTATCTTCAAGCCCACACCACCTATCTAATAACCAGGTTGGATCCTTTGAAATACATATTCCAGAAACCGATGCCCACTGGGAGATTGGCGAAATGGCAAATCTTGCTCACTGAGTTTGACATAGTCTATGTTACTCGCACGGCAATGAAGGCTCAGGCGTTGGCAGATCATTTGGCTGAAAACCCGGTTGATGAGGAGTACCAACCATTAAGTACCTATTTCCCGGACGAAGAGGTAAACTCAGTAGAAGCCATCTCTAAGGACACTCGTGTCTGGAAAATGTTCTTTGATGGAGCAGTAAATGCAAGGGGTGTAGGCATTGGGGCAATCTTGATATCACCCAATGGTCAACACTACCCAGCTAC
>NW_017678796.1:19450-19863 GCF_001879085.1 Nicotiana attenuata
AACTTCCTTCTGGGGAGACCCTGGATCCATGCTGCTGGAGCTGTGCCTTCAACCCTCCACCAAATGGTAAAGTTTGAGCATGAAGATCAGGAAATCGTAGTCCATGGAGAAGACGAGCAATCTATCTACCGTGATCCATCTATCCCATGTTTGGAGGCAAGGGAAGGAAGTGAGCATATCGTTTATCAAGCCTTTGAGATTGTGGTAGCAGATCAGCATGAGGAGGGAATCCCTTGTCCTCAGCCTTTCCTGTCTAACGCTTCAATCATGGTGGCCAGAGAAATGATTAGACACGGTTTCAGGCCAGGAAAAGGATTGGGAAAAACTTTACGAGGAATATCTGAGCCAGTAACTCTTCCCGCAACAGAAAAGTTCTTTGGAATAGGTTTCTACCCTACCCCAGATGATGAGAA
>NW_017678797.1:0-13185 GCF_001879085.1 Nicotiana attenuata
CAGCGCTCTTTTCTACGCGGTCAGCGCTGGTGTCCACGCGGTCGCGCTTCATTGTTGTGCGGTCCGCGCCCATTAGCCTGCGCGGCCGCGCTACCTCTTTGTGCGGTTCGCGTCCCCAGCTTTAGAAGTGAATGATCGAAGGCCAAGACCCCTACGCGGCCGCGCTGCATTTCTGCGTGGTCCGTGCCAGCCCTGCAGGGGTATTTTTGTCCAGTTTTTCTAGCCTAGTATAAATAGAATATTTTATTATTTCTAGGTTAAGTTTTAGATATCAGATAGCAGCAGCACTCGTGAGACTCAAGTTTTAGCCTATTTTGGGCATTTTCATCTTGTTTTATCGTGGATTCTTGTAGATTAACATTCTAGTTAATTAATATGTTGATTTTATCTACTACTTCTTCAATTTCTGTTGCTATTATGGCTAGCTAAACCCATTAGCTAGGGTTGTGGCTCAACCCTAGTGTGGGTAAGTTTAATGGGTGTGATTGTTTAATGCATGAATGATGTTGGGTGTTTGATATTTGGGTTAATTTTATGTTTTAACTAGGATTTGGTGGTTGCAAACACTAAGTCTAGCTTAGTGAGTCTTGACTCTTCTTGAGAAAGAGTGGCTATGACTCCAAAATTAACCCAACAAGGAATTGGGATGGACCCATGAGAATGGTAGTCCCAATTAACGGGTAAAACCTCGAGAGAGTAATTACCCAACTTGAACCCTAAGTTGCTTGGCTTGTTAGCCTACCCAATTGGTCTCGAGAGAGTCAATTGGGCAAAATCACTCTTTCTACCGAGAGGTGTGAGAGTGAGTGCAATCGTGCAACGGTTATAGCATAAGCCCCATAATCATCATTCTTGTATTAGGAATCTCTACCCGTTAGTTGACCACCTAGGTAAATGCCACGACCCTAGTGCCTTTCTCTATCTTACATACACCCTAGAATTAATATCTTAGCATAATTTAGTTATAATTAGTAGTTGTTAAATTGTAGTTATAATCATAAAAAACCAAAAATGATAGAAGATCAATTAGAAGCAAACACGCATTTCTAGGCTAAGCAAATATCCAACTCCCTTTCTAGCTCCCTGTGGAAATTGACCCCGATACCACTATCGGGTAAAAGTCTTAGCGCCCACTCTTCCTAAGGTTGAGTCCGCTGCGCGATTCACTTTTTGGCGCCGTTGCCGGGGAGCTTACGGTGTTGACTATTTGTGTAGCTAGTTTTATGTCTTGCTTCTCTTTCCTTCTTTTTACTAACTTTATTTGTGTTGATCCATCAGGTACACATGGCTCTAAACGGAAATGACCCTCTTGGCAATGCCTTGGCGGGGGAGGAGGTTGAAGATGTTGAACAAGATGAGCTTCTGGTACCTCAAGTACCACGGAGAGGTAGAAATGCCAATGCTAATGTACATGACAACAATCCTATTCCAGACCCTCCTCCGCCACCGCCAAGAGCGGTCCCAAGAGTTCTTCCTAATCAAGGGTACGCGAGTGCCATAGTTCCTCCCCGAATCCGGGCGGGAAACTTTCAAATCACAAATGTCATGTTGACCTTGCTCAAGCAAAGGGGATATTTTACGGGCGCCTCCGACCAAAATGCATACAAGCACTTGAAGGGGTTCGTAGATACTTGCTGGGGCAGCAAACAAACAAACGTATCAGAGGATGCGTTGAGATTGAGGCTTTTCCCGTTTTCTCTTCGGGGCAAAGCGTTGGACTGGTTAGAAAGGTTACCCAATCATTCTATCACCACATGGGATGAATTGGCGGAAATTTATTGCCAGGTTCTTTTCTCCAAGTCATATGGCGGCTCTTCGAGACGAGATTCTAGCCTTTAAGCAAATGCCAACGGAGCCATTGCATGAGATCTGGGAGCGATATAGAACAATGGTGAAGGAATGACCTAACAACAACATGACTGAGACGATGATCCAACAGACTTTCTATAGGGGCATCAACACCACAAATCAATGCATTGTGAACCAATTGGCCGGTGGGAACTTTATAAAACTTTCTTACCAAGAGGCATGTGACACACTTGATGAAATGGCGGACACCTCTTCGGCATGGCAAAGCCGAGCGAATATACCCCAAGGTGACCCTATGGTCATCCATTTGCACAAGGAGTTGAGTGATCATGGCCAAGCTATTGCCGAACTTACAACAACAATGAATCAGTTGGCGAAGGCACAATTGCAACAAGTACAAAACTCGCGCCAAGTCAATGCAATGGAGAATGTTTCTATGCTAAAAAGGAGGCAAAGAGGGCAATAACAACCTCAAGGTAACGGTGAGCAGTTTGACAACAACAATGATGGTGGTGGTTATTCGAACGAGTGTTTTGATGATCAAAGTGACGAATGCCAATATGTCAATAACTACCAAGGAAATAGAGGAAATCAAGGGAAACAACAATGGCGCCCCCAAGGCAATTGGGGCAATCAACAAGGAGGCGGCAATTGGAATAACAATAATCAACAACAGGGTAGCAACAATTGGAACAATAACAATCAGAACAACAATTGGGGTAATCAAGGTAATAACCAAGGCAATTGGAATGGGAACAACAACAATTGGAACAACAACAATAGCAATCAAGGAGGGTGGAATAATGGTGGTAGGGGGCAAGGCTTTCAAAGGCCCCCCATGTTCCAACAACCAAACAATCCACCTGGGCCTAGTTCTTCTGGAAGTGATATGGGACGGATAGAAATGATGTTCGAGCAGATGATGAAAAGGAACCAAGATTCTGACGCACAATTGGCTTCGCATAACACATCTATCCGGAACCTAGAGGTGCAAATAGGACAAATCTCTCAAGCTTTAAATACCCGACCAAAAGGTGCACTACCAAGTGATACGGTAGTGAAACCGAAGGGGGGTAACAATCATGTGATGGCGGTTACAACTAGGAGTGGAAGAGGCGGTGATGTGCATGCCTCGGTTGAGAATCAAGTTGTGAATGATGAAATTGAGTTGCATGATGATGGTGCACCTTTGAATGTTGACAATGTGGTTGAACCAATAGTGACAAATGATGTGCGGATTGATATTGATGATGAGGCCGGGGTAGAGACTCAAGATACCGTGAACCCGTCTACGGAACACATTATTGATATACCCGAGCCGGCGGTGCCCAGGCCAAGGCACCCTTGCCTAGACCACCTCCACCATATCCTCAGCGGTTAGCAAAGCAAAAGAACGACAATCAGTTCAAGAAATTCATAGACATGATGAAGAGCCTCACAATCAATGTTCCTTTAGTGGAGGCACTTGAACAAATGCCTGGGTACGCAAAATTCATGAAGGATTTAGTCACCAAGAAGCGTTCTATGGAGTGTGAAACAATAAAGATGACGCACCAAGTTAGTGCGATTGTGCATTCTATGGCCCCGAAACTAGAAGAACCTGGAGCTTTCACTATTCCTTGCACTATCGGAAGTGCGGAATTTGCTAAGGCCCTATGTGACTTGGGGGCTAGCATTAATCTGATGTCGTACTCAGTCTTCAAGACTTTGGGAATTGGGCAACCTAGGCCAACCTCCATGAGACTTCAAATGGCGGACCGGTCGATGAAGATGCCTTTAGGTATAATCGACGATGTGCTTGTCCGGGTGGACAAATTCATATTGCCGGCCGACTTTGTCATATTGGATTGAGAAGTGGATTTCGAAGTGCCTATTATTCTTGGAAGACCTTTCCTAGCTACGGGGAAGGCATTGGTTGATGTGGAAGCAGGGGAGTTAACATTCCGTGTGGGTGATGAGAAGGTGGTATTTCATGTGTGCAAATCAATGAGACAACCCAATAGTACGGAGGTGTGTTCATTTGTGGACATTGTCACGGCGGTGATAGTGGATGACACAACTGCTTTGATTAATGTTGAAGATCCTCTTGAAGCCGTGCGTCTTAACATGGATGTCAATGATGATGCCGGTAGAGTGGAGTGCGTGAATGCATTGCATGGAATGGGTTCATATTCATATGAGCCTAGGAAACTATCTTTGGATCTTGAGAATCGCAAAACTCCGCCAACCAAGCCATCAATTGAGGAGCCACCGGTGTTGGAGTTGAAACCACTTCCTCCACACCTCAGGTATGGACTATAGAAAGCTGAATAAGGTGACAAGAAAAGATCATTTCCCACTACCATTCTTGGACCAAATGCTCGATCGTCTTGTGGGCCGGGCCTTTTATTATTTTCTAGATGGCTACTCAGGGTATAATCAAATTCTCATTGCCCCGGAGGATCAGGAGAAGACAACCTTTACATGNAATTATCAATTAAATCCTCTCTTAATACTTTTAAAAATTCTAAGGTTTTTCCTTCCATTTTTCATAAATAAAAGATCACTACTTGAATTCAAATTTAAATAATAATAATTAGTACAAATCTTTCGAAACCATCCCAGAACCCGGTGTCACAAGTGCATGAGCAACTACTGATAAGGAAAATAAAATACCACATCTGTCCGAAATACAGTGGACAGGGAATAAAATACAAAATGCTGAAAGGAACTACACTAGCTGCGGGTCGCCTCGAACAATGCAGCTCACCTAGTCCCAAAGATCATTCGCGCTGCTACGCCCAGTAAGCTGCTAGAGGTATATATACCTGTGCAACAAAAATGCACAGAAGTGTAGTATGAGTACGTAATCAACGTGTACTCAATGAGTATCCCGCCTAATCTCGAAGAAGTAGAGACGAGATGGCCAACTTCGACACTCACTAGAGGTCAATTAACAATATTCTAGAAATGCGAGGAAAATCATGGTTTTATATGGTAGTTCAAATTCGCGAAGCCAGAAAACAGGTAAACACCTTCAACAAATAATCAAGGATTTTCAAGGTTTACTCTTTTTATCTTATCAATTTATATCAAGCCATGAAAGGCAATATCAACGTTAAAAATTCTCGGGAAACAATATACATATCATGCGCAAATCATGCCGAGGTCGACGGCCCGCTCCAGCAGAAATGTAAACTGTGCACTGCCGAGGGTCGAACGGCACGAACCATAGATGCATCTATTTAATCTGCCGAGGCGTTCGGCCCGTTCCATAAATAAACACATACCCTGCTTGCGAATCATGCATGCGACGCAGGTACACATAGACATACATGCTCAATCAGTCAATTAAGAACTTATCGGAATATTTACCCGAATAAATCAATTTCTCTTTTTAACAATTCAGGAAAAATGATGTTTAATCTCCTTTTAAATTCATTTACTAATCCAAGGTGATTCAAGCAATTCAAGCTATCAATGGGTTCATAAATAATTCAAGTATAACATGCTTTTGGGCCTTAACTACCCGGACAATAGCATAATAGTAGCTACGCACGGACTCTCGTCACCTCGTGCGTACGTAGCCCCCGCAAATAGGAGCACATAATCAATTATTTCACCTATGGGGACAATTCCCTTTTACAAGGTTAGAAAGGAGACTCACCTCGCTCCGAAGACTCATAACTGGCATTCTACATTCTTCCGAAGGCTTGGACCGACGCACAATGCACCAAAACTAGCCAATTAACGACAAACTAATGAGAACATGCTCAAATACTTGTTATCAATTCAAATTATACAAATTCCCATCTCCGCTTAGTGAAATGACCAAAATACCCTCGGGCCCACGTGCCCGGATTCCGAAATTTCTCGAAGATAAAGGTTACCCATGACCTTAGGAACTCAAATATATAATTTTCTCTAAATTCCATACCAAAATCGTGGCTAAATTCCAGGAATATAATTTTCTAGGTTTTCCACCAAAACCTCAATTTTTATACTAATTTTCATGCCCAAATCCATACATAATCAATGTATTTAACTCATAATAGGTGGGGATGACTTACCTTAACATTGATGACGAAAATCCTCCCTTGAAGCTCCCCAAAATCGCCCCAAGCTATGAACAAAATGAGAGAAATGGACTCAATTTACGATTTAAAACAACCTTGCTGCCTCCAGGTATTCCGCGTCTGCGGTGCATTTTCCGCTTCTGCGGATGTCGCTTCTACGATTTTTGACTGCTTCTGCGGCTTGGGCAAGAGGGAGCTGACCGCTTCTGCGGTCTGGGGGCTACTTAAGCGGAACCGCTTCTGCGGTCCCTGGGCCGCTTCTGCGGTTTCCTTGGGCCTGGCCCCTTCCGCTTCTGCGAGATTTCGACCGCATCTGCGGTCCCGCTTCTGCGGTCCAAGAACCGCAGATGCGGTTATGACAGAAGCAGCAACCTCAAGCCTTCCCAAATTCTAATTTTCGATCTGTTAGCCACCCGGAATCCCCCCGAGGCCCCCGGGACCCCAACCAAAACTATCAACCAATCCCAAAACACATTACGGACTTGCTCGAGGCCTCAAATCATATCAAAAACGTTAAACCATGAATTACACCGTGATTCAAGCTTTATGAACTTTGAACTTTCCAACTTCTACTTCCGATGTTTAAACCTATCAAATCACGTCCGATTGACCTCAATTTTTTTGCACACAAGTCATATTTGACATTACGGACCTACTCCAACTTCCGGAATCGGATTTCGACCCCGATATCAAAAAGTCCACTTCCGGTCAAACTTCTCAAAAACCTTCAAATTTCTATCCTTAGCCAAATGACTTCAAAATGACCTACGGACCTCCGAATTCACTTCCGATCGCGCTCCCAACTCCAGATTCACCATACGAAGCTATTCACAGTTTTGGAATCCCAAACGGACGTCGATAACACTGAAATACACTTCAAGCTAGTGGACAAGTGGAAGTATCAAATCGAGAGATAAAGAGTATTCTGTCCAAAACGGTGAATGCTAATAGGACCGATTGGTCGAAGAAATTGGATGATGCTCTTTGGTCTTATCAGACTGCTTACAAGACTCCAATCGGTATGTCTCCGTATCGGTTGGTGTTTGGTAAAGCTTGCCATCTTCCAGTGGAACTTGAACACAAGGCTATGTGGGCATTGAGGAAATTGAACTTGGAATGGGATGTTGCAGCAAATCTCCGAGTGGAGCAATTGAATGAGCTTGACGAGTTTAGATTTCATGCTTACTCCAGCTCGTCGTTATACAAGGACAAGATGAAGTACCTTCATGATAAGTATGCTCGGGGTAAAGAATTCAAGGTGGGTGACATGGTTCTTCTCTTCAACTCCCGGTTGCGGTTATTCCCGGGAAAGCTCAAGTCTAGGTGGAGTGGTCCATTTGAGGTTGTGGGGGTGACTCCATTTGGTGCTATTGATCTCAAAAACAAAAATGATGAGGTTTTCCGAGTCAATGGGCATCGTGTGAAGCATTACTTGGGGAAGATTGATGACAGCCATGTGGTGGCACTCATTCATTTGACGTGATATGATGGTAACATTCATCGTGCCGCGACGTTAAATCAGGCGGTTCTTGGGAGGCAACCCATGTCTTTTTAATTTCTGTTGTAGATTAGGATTTTTGAGCTAATGGTTCGTGAGATGTTGCAGGAATTGTGGTGAATCAGTGCAAAACAACTGTGCAAAAAAAGTACATAGTCTCTGAAGTTGGCTAGTGCGGCCGCACCCCTGCTTGTGCGGTCCGCACCAGCCAAAGCCAGTATTACAAGTCTCTGAAGTTGGTTCATGCGGTCGCATCCCATGTTTGTGCGGTCCGCATTGCACCATGCGGCAGCGTCCACATTCGTGCGCCCGCGTCAGAAGTCTTAAGCGTGGTAGTTTGAGGTAAGTCCAGTGCGGTCCGCGGTCTTGTTCACGCGGCCGCGCTGGAGGGTAAGTCGGGGCCCCACTGCCTTCTTCTATAAATAGACCTCTAGGGCTTCATTGAGAACTTTTCGCCAAATCGATCTCTGAGCCCTAATTTTTCACTATTCATCCTGAATCTCTCTTTGGCATTAACATCAAGAGCATTTCTTCACTTCCCTGGTAACATATCTCTCACCTTAGTTTTAATTAGTATTACTTTGCACTTTCTACTTGTTTCCTTAGTAATAACTTCTTCATTTTTCTTTTGCTCTTCATTGTTCATGATTAGGATAGTTTTATTTTGTTCTTGTTGTTCTTTGAAATGCTGGGCTTGTTAAAAACGAGTAGGGACATAGTAGGAGGCCAAAACATGAAAGAATTGAGCAATTTTTATTGAACCCTAGCTATCCCTTTATTAAGCGTCCAGTGCGGCCGCACGCCATGTTTGTGCGGTCCGCTCCATGCCCGCGCGGCCGCATGCTCTGTTTGCGCGGCCCGCGTCAGCAAGGTTCAGAGAGGTCCCAATTGGAGTAGTTGTTCAGTGCGGCCGCATGACCTGTTAATGCGGTCCGCGCTGATCCCGCGCGGCCGCGTTTCACGTTTGTGCGGCCCGCATGGGAAATGTTCAGAGAGCTGGTCTTCATAAGTTAGACCTGTGCGGCGCATGCCCTGTTGGCGCGGTCCGCACGACTCCAGTCTACTTTACTAACTGAAATGATAATGATAATACACTGCACTTGCCTATACTAACAATGTTAGAATCATTTGTGTGCAGAAAATGGTGAGACACAGAGGACGTGGTGCCAAACAACCCGGTCAAGGAGAACCCTCCCGGGGAGGGAAAGCTAAGCTAAAGAAACTCACTCCCCAACCAAAACTAAAGACAAGAAAGCAAATAGTGTCAGACGAGGAGCAATCGGGGAGTGAGTACCTTCCTTTTCAAGACCTATCAGCTGATTCGGGGCAAGTCCCCTCAGTTCCAGCCCAAAATCCACAAGCTATACAATCTGAGTCGTCTGATGGCTCAGCTGCGGGCAGCGGCAAGTACTCCACTTCCCCCACAGCTTTAGAATCTGGGGATAGTGTGGACAGTGCTGAGGAGCTTCCGGTTAGTGGGGTTCCTGAGGTTGGTGGTGTGGAACGAACAAGAAAAGCGGAAGTGTGGGAAGACCGCTTTGTCAGTCAAGTGGCTTTCCACAAATTCCGAGAAATGTGGTCCAAAAGACATCTCATCCCCGAGAGGTGTATCATAACAAAGACTTATTGCCACTTCTACCCAGAGTCCATGAACAATTTCACACTCGAAGCGGGTGGGACCACTTCAGTGACGGGTTGATCAATGCAAATGAACACATGGTCAAAGAATTCTACACCAACGTAGCCTACACCAAAAAGAACTCCACTGTGACCAAAGTGAGGGACAAGAATGTTGTATTTTCGGGTAAAGCTTTTAATGATTATTTGGGTTTCAAGGATAAAGACGAGACCCAATACTTGGAGAAATTAGCAATGAAGGAGGAGGTTCGCCCATGGTTGGCCGAGTTGTTGGCACATCCGGGTGTTGTTCCAGATTGGGTACAGGCAGGGGTAAAAATCTTACGGAAAAACATAAACTTTGAGGTGCGAGGGTGGCTCACCTTTGTTTGCAATAGGTTGGATCCCACTTCACATGACCAGACCGTCCCTCTCCCCCGGGCTGTGCTCATTGCTTCCATCATGGCTGGATTCCCTATCAATGTGGGAAATATTATGTACAGGGCGATTACTGCTATGGGGGTTGACAGTACATGGAACTACCCTTTCCCAAACACTCTGACACTGTATTTTAGGGACTTGAAGGTGAAGAAAATGCATTATGATGTGTCAGTGCGCCCAATAGCCTCTTTCTCCTGGTTCAGTATTCAGGGTCCAGACAACCCAAAGGGGGACAAGAAAAGCAAGTCATCCACCTCTGCCCCGACCGGCCAGTCTGAAGAGCCGGTTGAGGTTGAGCCTTCTACAGAGCTTCCCTCCGTTCCAGCGGTGTCTGCCCCAGTTGATAGACCCTCCTCTTCTGCAGGCCCTAGTTCTTCAGCTGGCCCTACAGTTCCTGTTTCCCGGACCAACCCATTGACAGCCCAGCAGCTAGCCATGACATTAGCCAGTTTGAACAACTGGATGTCCATAGCGACATCCAAGTTGTCCACATTAGCCACTACAGTTGAGGCCCAGTCTGCCCCGGCCACTGTCCAGGTTCCTCCCTCTATTGAGGAAACACTGCAGATGCTCCTGGCCAATCAGAAGAAGATACTTGAGACTCAGACTGCCTTGACTAAGGCAGTTGGGGCACACAGCACAGCCTTGCAGAAATTAGCTCGTGAGCACAAGAAAATGAGGAAGTCCAGGGCATCAAAGGAGTCAGTAAAGGTACTACGAGCAGATGTGGACAAGCTAATGGCGGATCAGATGCCGTTAGACTTGTTATTCGGGGACCCAGCCCCTCCAGCAGCAGTCCCAGTACCTGAGCCACAGCAGGAGCAGGCACCCATGCCTATGAGGAAGAAGAGGAAGTTGCCCAACACTGAGGGAGTAGTGGTTGAGTTGGCTGAGATCCAGGGCACTCCCTCCGGTGAGGTGCCAGAGAAGCCACCGGTCCAGTAGCAGGATCCCACACCAGTTTCAGAGCAGCAGGTCGGAGACCAGTCTGAGGTTCCGGCTACTACAGAGGATCAGGGGACGACAGGAGACCCCATGCATGTGGACCAGGCTTGAGGAGCCTCTCTATATCCTTTTACTATGTTTTGAGCTTATCTAGGTAGTTGGCATTGGGGACAATGCCAGCTTTTATTCGTGGGGGTGCGCCCTACCATTTTGATTCTGAGACATTGGATGACTGTATATATTTATTTCATTTCTAGTCTATGTTTCTGATTGTTTTTGGTTTTTAAATAGTTGGCCTGTATATAACTTTTAACTTTGGCTACTTTTAGACCCTTATGTATATATTCATCCCGTTGTATATTCTACTCCCCATTGTACATATTCATTCGGTTTTTTCTAATTTTCGTTCAAATTTTTCTTTTTTTTTAACCTAGTAGTGAGGCTCGTAGACTTTTGTTTCGGTTTTAGTGTTTTCAATAAGCCCTTGGTTTTCTTAATGCCACGGTTCTTTCCAAGGGTAGTGTGTTGTGCGAACCGGGTGGCTCTTCCCAATGATAGATGGCGTGACAACCTTCTTAAGGGTTTGAGTCCGTTTTTGATTTTTCTTCTTTTGATTTTCAAATTTTGTAGTTAAGAGGACCTCAGGCAAGCTTCACTTGGGCCTAACACATTTGCCTTTGATCCCATGGTCAAAGACATAAGGTTGTGTTAGGATGGTGAAAAATTGTGGCCTTGAGACTCTTGTGTTGACCAACCAATCATCATATGGTCGTGTGGGGCCATTGTGCGCTTAAATTGGAACTAAGGTCGTTGTGGGCTCTCAACTCGATGTCTTTAGCAAACCCTGAGTGTGTGTGTGGTGAGAATTTGAATCATGAGTCTAAGTTCCAAGCCAATGGTCTAGAACTTGCCCTGAATGTTTGTTGAGGCGAAATCATAGGTGAAACTTGACTTGAGAAGTGAATATAGGCCCTCCTTGATCCGAACATCCAAATTTGAACAATTTCCATAACCTACCAATGAAATGATCCCTAGTTCAACCCTTTTGAGCCTTAACCTTCTTCTTTCATGAACCAAAGCTACAAGCCTATACCCGTTCTCAATGAGACTCTCTCTTGGCACCCAAATCTTCCCTTAAGCGATGGCAAATACCTAAGTTTGGGGGGGTTGAGGCAAGAAAGGACTCAATGCGGTAAAGAGGCATAAAAGCAAAAGAAAAGGGAGGCAATGAAAAAGAGAAAAAGACAAAAAGAAATGCAAAAGTGAGTAAGAACCGAAAAAGGGGATTCAAAGAAAACAAAGTGAAAAAAAAGGTTGTGTAAAAGTAGAAAAAGAAGAAAGGTTTGAAGTGCAAAAGAAAGAGTGACAATGTGTCTCTCTAACCCTTTGAAAGAATTGAAAGAAGTGAAACACTCAAATGAGTCAAAAAGTATGCCTTGAATAATCAAAAGAAGTGCTAAAGGGAAGATTGAACCTAAATGAACAAAAACTTATCCTACCTTCACCCAAAAGCCTTCACAAAGACTCCTCAAAAGCCCTATATGATCTTGAGTTGAGGGAAGCCTACATTAGTGGATACTTACATAAGGGGCAAGCATATGGTACCTAAAGCTGGACTTACGACCTTATTTGTGAGAGAAATGAGTGAAAACAAAAATCCATCAACCTCGGGTTGTGTGTCAATACTCTACAAAGTGAGGTTCGCTTAGGGAGAGTAGAGGATGTGTGAGTTTGGGTCCCACAAAGACCAAGGTATTTGAGAAAAGCGCCTTGATGAAATGAGTCAACCCTTGATGCTCTCGTGTCACATTTGAACCATAGTTCTTAAAAGATTAAAAATGTGTTAATGATGCATTCGTATTGAGGGCAATTGTTAGTCCCAATTGATGCGTGATGAGGCTTCCTTAGGATAAGTTGGAATTACTTGGATGTTTACCTTTGAGGGGTGGGTCTTGTTTTACTTTCTTGAGGACAAGCAAAGGTTTAAGTTTGGGGGAATTGATAACTGTGATTTTGACACGTTTTATGCTCATACTTGCCTATGCTTTATGTATGATTTGCCATAAAATATACCCAGAATGCTTATAAGTTGCGCTTGATCGCAGGTTTGAGCAATAAGGTGAAGAAAGTCAAAAATCGGCTCGAAACGGAGTGAAACCTGCTCAAGTGTAAAAGATCATGAAAGCATGGATATTCAGAACTTGGTGCGGACCGCACCATCATGTCTGTTGACATGTGATTTTTGACCCTCCCCGAAATTTTACCCATTTTAGCATGTAAATATTTAGTTTAGGCCTAATACCGCCATTTCAACTAATTTTTACTATTTTACTTTATTTTATTACAAGAAATGAAAATTACAAAAAATAGGTTTATTAATATTTTATAGTCATTTTAAACTTAAAAGAAATATTACCAAATAGTACCCTATCTTATTTTATAATCTTAAAACACAAAAAAAGTAAGTTTAATGTTTATAGTTTAGTTCAATTAATTAAAATTAGTTTTATATTTTTATATTATAATTTACATAATTTTTGAAGAAAAAATTAGTTTTAGGTTGGTTTATCCCGTTTTTATAAATCGTATAGTCCATTTTTTTAATCTTTGGGCCAAAATCCCTAGCCCATAGTTCCTAGGCCCATACCCCTAACCTAATCCCTACCCTATATAATACTACCTACATCACAAACACACCCTAGACTAAAAAATATACAATCAGGCGCAATACACAAAAAGGGAGACGGAAAAATCTGAGCCGCAACAGTGCAAAAAAGGGACCCCTTCCCCACTGTCTTCTTCCTCGACGCAGAACACAAC
>NW_017678797.1:15555-16972 GCF_001879085.1 Nicotiana attenuata
ATGCAAGGAATTCAAACCTCTTGATAGAGCTTCAGCTGCAATAATAAATAATGTTGGAGATAGTGGATCTCCCTGTTTGACACCCCTTGTTGATTTGAAAAAGCCATGAGACTGACCATTTATCAAAACAGAATACCAATTGTTTCCTACCAAGTCAAAGATCAATCCAATAAACCTCTCACAAAATCCAGTTTCCTGAGCATTTTGTTAAAAATAGCCAGGACAGCCTGTCATAGGCCTTAGTCATGTCCAATTTCATCACAACATTAGGTCCAGCCTTAGTCCTCAGCCTAATATCTGTAATAATTTCCTGAGTTAGCAAAACATTTTCCACTATACTTCTCCCTTTCACAAAGCCTGCTTGTTCTTCAGATATTATATTAGGTAACAGTTCCACCAACCTTTCATGAATGACCCTTGAGAAAATCTTGTTGACAAAATTACTCAAACTTATAGGCCTCAAATCAGAAAATGTATTAACCTCCTTCTTCTTAGGTAATAATACCAGATTAGTGTGAGTGATACTTTTAGGTAATTGCTGCCCATTGAAGAAAGCCAGAACCATTGCATAAATATCATCTCCCACTATATCCCAACAAGTATGGAAGAAGGCTCCAGTAAAACCATCAGGTCCACCTGCAGAATCTCCATTTAAACCATAAACTGCCTTCTTAACTTCTTCTTTAGTAGGATTTGCTATCAGCATCTCATTTTGTTCCTCATCTATCAGTGTAGGCACATGATCCATAATATGAAATACTGAAGGCACTACATCTTCTGTGAATTGATCCCTATAAAAGTTGACAGCCTCTTCTGCAATTTGTACATCTTCCTCTATCCAGTTGCCATTACTGTCCTTAATTCTTTTCAGCTGCAATTTCTTCCTTCTTCCTCTAACTTGTGCATGAAAAACCTTGTATTTCTATCCCCATCTTTGAACCAAAAATATTTTTCTTTGGTCTTAAAGCTTTCATGGTCTGCGTTTTATAAAAAGAAGAAAAAGGGGGAGTTAGTTTACTCAATTCCTAATTTTGACCGAACTACGCTGGTTTGATTCTCACCGGATGTGAGATACGTAGGCAACCCTCATCGGGTCCAATCTCCCTTTTGCAAAAAATAGCCAAAAAATATCAAAATCTTAATTTTTGTCAAAATAAGTCGGGTGATGCCATTCTTGTTCTAAAATAAGCCGAATGTCCTCCAAAGGACGCCGGAAGGCTGTTTTTGCAAGAACAACCACCTTGGGTCATTTTCAATGGTTAGCGGGCACAGCCTTAAAAATCTTCTTTCCCGAAGTGCTGAAAGGCTGTATATGCAAAACCGAATCTTTGTTTGCTTAAATAACATTTTTGAAAAATAGCCACTTTTTCTTTTTGGTCAAAATAAATCATTAAAATACTCCTTAGATGTCTTTCTT
>NW_017678797.1:17314-19862 GCF_001879085.1 Nicotiana attenuata
AGTATAAGTTCCACATGTGTTTCAGTGTGAAAAAGCTTTAGAGTTAATTGCTGCACCATATTGTAGAGAATTGTCACCTCAAAAACTTCATCTATGAAAGCCCATATTTTGTTTGAAACATTGACCACTGCCTGTGCCAAACCAATTCTATTCCTGTACCTCTCCACTTTGTTAGACTGCTGCATAGGTTCTATAATTCCTATAAATTCAAAGTGATGATGTCTATGCATGAGAATCAGTCTTTCAAAAGCCTGCATGGTATTCACTGACCTAACATTCCATATGATAGCATCCATTAATGATTGAGTGATTTGGACAGTGTTCTTCTTGTTTGAACTCCACCTGCTGGAACAACTGGAGTGTCTTTTGGTTGTTTCTTTCTTCCCTTTGCTGCTGATTTAGCTTGTTCAATATGCCTAGGAGATAAATCCCCTTGTCTGGCCACATTGAGAAAGTTCTGAGCAGTGGATTCCTCATCCATATCCTTTCCTTCAGGCCCAATAGCTGCTACCTCTGCAATTACTTGTACTATGTTGTTCTGCTGCATGGGAATCATTGCCTGTTCATCACTATCCTTGTTGGCTGCTTGGTCTTTGACTTCCTGATTTTCACCCCCTTGCTTCTTTGTGATTTGGACATTACTTATTGTATGTCTCACAGTGACATCAATGTCCTTCTGCTGTTCTGTTCCACCTGGATCTATGCTATCTGGTCCATGTGTTACAGATTTCTCTGCTACAATGTTGTTCTCCTTGTCATTACTGTGTTGCTGATCATTGCCTTTACCTTCTATAATATTTACTCCTTGCCCTTCTGTCCTTTTTATCTCCTTGTTTTTCCCAGTTACACTTTGATCTTCATCCTCTCCTTTGTCTCCACCATCTTCTTCTTCACTTGGCATAATATCAGGGATCATTCCTTCTTCTGTATCTTCTTCATCTTGATCTGACCACATCCTTCCTCCTTTCCAATTTGTTCTTTCCTTGCTTTTGAAAATTTCATATTCTGCATCATCTAGGTTCTCCTTGTCAGTCACTTTTGCAAGTGTCAGGTCCACCCTAGTATCCTGAGATGGAACTTCTTGCACAGATGTATTTGTGAGAACTAAGTTATCTTTAAATGCTCTTTGTACCCATGAGGCAGTTGTTTCCTTGTTCTGGTAATCAGTTCTCCTTATTTCTTGGTGCTTTGGCACTTCCTTGCTCTTGTGTTTGTTGTTGCCTGCTGGTGTTGAACTTCCTGCTGGCTCTGTTACTGGCTTTTTGTTTCCTCCTCTATTTCCTTTTTCATTCCCAGGTGAAGCAGGAATAAAAATAGGTGCTGTAGGATTCAAAGTTCCAGGTTCCTTTGTGTGTACACTTGTATTCTGAACCACCTGCTCTTCTACCAAGGCCAATTGATTGTTTGCATTGTCTTCACTTGTTTCAACTTTTAGTACTGCAAACTTATTGTTTGTCTGCATCTGCTGAGGCATCATGGAGACTTGATTATCCACTGGTATTACTTCCTTCCCATTCTTTTTTCCTTCCCCATTCTGCTTATCTTTAGTTTGATTTCTTTTATCTTTGACCTCTTTCCACTGGGTTCCAACATTGCCAACAACCTTCCCACTTGATAGAATCATCAAAGGGTTGTTAGTCTTACTTTTCTCCTTATCTACACCAGGCTGATTTTTCTCATTCCTATTTACCATAAGCTCAGGATGCACCCTCCAGCATTCCAACAGATCATGCCCTTGTAGCTTGCATTCTTTGCAGTATTTAGGAAGATAATCATATTTGATATTCACCCATTCAGTTCTAATCTCTCCAGTGCTTTCATTAACAATATCCATCCTAACCTTGTTAGGGAGATCAGCTAGTAAGTCAACTAATACTTTCACACGTGCACAACTTGGTCTGGTCTTGTTCAGTGTAGCTTGGTCAAGATGTAATGGCTTACCAACTGCAGAAGCTAATGAAAAAAGGCATTCCTTAACAAAATATGTTGGCAACAGATTAGGAAATGAAATCCATGCCATAACTTTTGGTGTCTCCTCGCCAACCTTGAATTTAGCATCATATATCAACGTTCTAAATTGATATTCATCTCCAAACTTGTCCTTAACATAATGTACTCCCTTTGATGAAAATTCAATGAAGTCCTGCCACAGTGTAAGTCTAATTAAGATATGCCTATCTCGTAAATACCCAATTGTGCATTCACCCTTGATACCACATTGAATAGGAAGGATACGACGTAATTCATTAATCTCCGGCCAACCATATGAGAATTTGCAGACCACTGCATACTGCAAACCTTCGATCACGTTCATGCGTTTCACTTCTGCTTCAGTAAAGCAAACCAAAGGTTGTCCTTGATGCAATGTAGCTCTTCTAAGCGCAATTGGTTAAGTAACTACTGCTCGATCATGCATGGCAGCGTTGTTTAACGTAGGCTTTACTGCTTTAGCGTAGTTCATGGGTGCTGGTTTATCGCTAGATGGATTTGAAGGTTGGGAATTATTGTTTGGTGTAGTAGAAGGCTGGGCAGACGTTAGAGGGGGCTG
>NW_017678798.1:0-19861 GCF_001879085.1 Nicotiana attenuata
CAACTTCCAGAATTCCATTCCGACCCCTATATCAAAATCTTACCTATCAACCGGAAAACACCAAAAACTCACTTTCGCCAATTCAAGCCTAAGATACTCAGGACCTCCAAAACACATTCCGATCACAGTCCTAAGTCACAAATCATCTCCCGAAGCTATCCGAACCATTAGAACTCATATCCGAGCCCTCTAACGCATAAGTCAACATCCGATTGACTTTTCTAACTTAGGTCTTCTTAAAAGGGACTAAGTGTCTCAAACCTTCTCAAAACCTTTCCGAACCCGAGCCAACCAACCCGATCACATTTAAAACCAATAATTAAGGCAAATAGAAGAAGAAATGGGAAAAATGGAGCGGTAACTCATGAGATGACCGGCCGGGTCATCACATCCTCCCCTCTTAAACAAACGTTCATCCTCGAACGGGTCAAGAAACGTACCTGAAGCCTCAAATAGGTGGGGATATCTGCTTCGTATCTCCTGCTCGGTCTCCCAGATAGACTTCTCCACGGGCCGACCTCTCCACTGCACTTTCACTGAAGCTATATCTTTTGATCTCAACTTCCGAACTTGACGCTCCAAAATAGCTGCTGGCTCCACATCATAAGTCAGATAACCCTCCAACTGAACCGTGCTGAAATCCAGAACATGATACGGGTCCCCAACATACTTCCGGAGCATAGAAACATGGAATACTAGGTGCACACCTGACAGGCTGGGTGGCAAAGCAAGCTCATAAGGCACCTCCCTAATCCTCCGAAGTACCTCAAAAGGTCCAATAAACCATGGACTTAATTTACCCTTCTTTCCAAACCTCATAACACCCTTCATAGGTGAAACCTTCCACAGAACCTTCTCACCAACCATATAGGACACATCACGAACCTTCCTGTCAGCATAGCTCTTTTGTCTCGACTGCGTTGTACAAAGTCTCTCCTAAATCACCTTCACCTTGTCTAAAGCATCCTGCACCAAATCTATACCCAATAGCCTGGCCTCGCCCGGCTCAAACCAACCCACTGGAGATCTACATCGTCTCCCATACAAAGCCTCATATGAAGCCATCTGAATACTTGACTGGTAATTGTTATTATAAGCAAACTCTGCGAGCGGTAGGAACTGATCCCATGACCCTCCAAAATCAATAAGCGTAACATATCCTCCAATATCTGAATAGTGCGCTCGGACTGCCCGTCCGTCTGAGTGTGAAAGCTATGCTCAACTTAACCTAAGTACCCAACTCTCGCTGTACAGACCTCCAAAACTGTGAAGTAAACTAAGTGCCCCTATCTGAAATGATGGAAACTGGGACACCATGCAACCGAACAGTCTCCCAGATATATATCTCTGCTAACCGCTCAGAGGAATAAGTAGTACAAATAGGAATGAATTCGCGGACTTGGTCAACCGATCTACAATCACCCAAATAGCATCGAACTTCTTCAAAGTCCATGGGAGTCCAACTACAAAGTCCATAGTGATACGCTCCCACTTCCACTCTGGAATATCCATCCGCTGAAGCAGGCCACTCGGTCTCTGATGCTCGTATTTCACTTGCTAACAATTGAGACACCGAGCTACAAATCCCACAATGTCTTTCTTCATTCTCCTCCACCAATAATGTTGTCTTAGATCCTGATACATCTTCGCGGCTCCTGGATGAATGGAATACCGTGAGCTATGGGCCTCCTCCAGAATCAACTCCCAAAGCCTATCCACGTTAGGCACACAAATCCGGCCCTGCATCCTCAACACCCCATCATCTGCAATAGTCACATCCCTGGCATCATCGTGCTGAACTATGTCCTTAAGGACAAACAAATGTGGATCATCATATTGGCGCTCTTTGATGCGCTCATATAGGGAAGACCGAGAAATCATACTAGCCAATACCCTACTGGGCTCCGAAATATCCAACCTCACGAACTGATTGGCCAAAGTCTGAACATCAATTGCAAGATATCTCTCCCTAACTGGAACATACGCCAAACTGCCCATACTCACCGCCTTTCTACTCAAAGCGTCGGCCACTACATTGGCCTTCCCCGGGTGATACAAAATAGTAATGTCATAATCCTTAAGCAACTCCAACCACCTCCGCTGCCTCAAATTGAGATCCTTCTGCTTGAACAAGTGTTGGAGGCTACGATGATCGGTATACACCTCACAAGACACACCATACAAATAATGCCTCCAGATCTTCAACGCGTGAACAATGGCAGCCAACTCCAAATCATGAACAGGGTAGTTCTTCTCATGAGGATTCAAGTGACGATAAGCATAAGCAATAACTCTACCCTCCTGCATTAGAACACACCGAATACCAACTCTCGAAGCATCACAATACACGGTGTAAGAACCTGAAGCTGATGGCAATACTAACACTGGAGCTGTGGTCAAGGCAGTCTTGAGCTTCTGAAAGCTCTCCTCACACTCATCAGACCACTGAAATGAAACACCCTTCTGAGTCAACTTGGTCAAGGGCGATACAATGGACGAGAATCCCTGAATAAATCGGCAATAATAACCCGCCAAGACGAGAAAACTGCGAATCTCTGTAGTTGAGGACGGTCTGGGCCAACTCTGAACCGCCTCTATCTTCTTTGGGTCCACCTGAATACCCTCGCTGTACACCACGTGCCCAGGGAAAGCCACTGAACTGAGCCAGAACTCACATTTGGAGAACTTTGCATAAAGCTTCTCCTCTCTCAATCTCTGCAACACCATTCTCAAATGCTCCGCGTGCTCCTCCTGACTACGCGAGTATACGAAAATGTCATCAATGAAGACTATGACAAACGAGTCGAGATACGGCCGGAACACACTGTTCATCAAATGCATGAACACTGGTGGGGCATTGGTTAGCCCGAAAGACATCACCAAGAACTCATAATGACCATATCGGGTCCTGAAAGCTGTCTTAAGAATATCAGAGTCCCTGATCATCAACTGGTGATAACCTGAGCGGAGATCAATCAACTGGTGATAACCTGAGCGGAGATCAATCTTAGAGAATACTCTCGCTCCCTGAAGCTGGTCGAACAGATCATCGATGCGAGAAAAAGGATACTTGTTTTTAATTGTTACCTTATTCAACTTCCTATAATCAATGCACATTCTCATCGTGTCCTTCTTCTTCACAAAGAGAACCGGCGGACCCTACGGTGACACGCTAGGGCGAATGAACCCCTTATCCAGAAGTTCCTGAAGCTGCTCATTTAACTCTTTCAGCTCCGCTAGTGCCATACGATATGGTGGAACAGAAATGGGCTGACTGCCATGCACCAGGTCAATACCAAAATCTATATCCCTGTCCGGTGGCATACCCGACAAGTCTGCAGGAAATACGTTGGGAAAATCCCTCACAACTGGAACCTAATCAATACTGGGAGTCTCTGCACCGACATCCCTCACAAAAGCTAGATATGAAAGACAACCTGTCCCAACCATACGCTGGGCCTTTAAGAAAGAAATCACTCTACTACGAAATAATCGGTCGAACCTCGCCACTCAATCCGTGGCACACCAGGCATAGCCAAAGTCACTGTCTTGGCATGACAGTCCAGAATAGCCCGACACAGAGATAACTAGTCCATGACCAAAATAACATCGAAGTCCACCATACATAACAATAACAGATCCACTCGGGTCTCAAGACCCCCAATAGTCACAACACACGACCGATACACACGGTCTACCACAACAGTATCGCCCACCAGCGTAGAAACATGAACAGAAGAAACAAGGGACTCGCAGGGCATATCCAGATAATGGGCAAAATAAGACGACACATAAGAGAAAGTAGAGCCAGGGTCAAATAACACAGAAGCATCCCTGCGGCACACTGAGATAATACCTGTAATCACCGCATCTGAAGCAATCGCATCGGGCCTTGCTGGAAGTGCATAGAAGCGAGCCTGGCCACCTCCGGATCGACCTTCCCCTCTGGGGAGACCCCTAGAACCCTTAGCTGGGTGGGTGGGTGGTGAAGTGGCTGGGGCTGAGGCTGATGACTGACCCCTCTGCTGAGAACGACGAGGGCACCGCCTCCACAAGTGGCCCATCCCTCCACACTCATAACAACTCCCGGGTGCTAGAGACGGGGACTGATGGGAACCCCTAGCACCGGTATGACTAGCAGACGCCCCTGGCGCAGAAGGATCCTGAATCGATGGAGCACAGGATGAACCCTGGGCTGGAAGTGCACTAAGTGAAGAATGGCTTTGCTGAGAACCGTGAGAACTATGGCCTGATGATGCCCCACGATAACCTGGGCGAGCTGACTGACCATGTCGGAACTGTCGGCCTCTGCCGTGCTGAAACTATCCCCTCGAAGGAGCACCCCCAAAACTTACCATGTCCTCGAGGCCTCTTAGCCACTCTCTCCTCGCGCTCCTAGCGACGAACTGACTCAATCTCTCGAGCAATATCCACAACCTCCTCGAATGTAGCACCTGACACCCTCTCCCTGGTCATGAGAACCCGAAGCTGGTAAGTGAGGCCATCAACAAACCTCCTGATCCTCTCTCTCTCTCAGTAGCAACTGATAACTGTGATTTTAACACGTTTTATGCCCATACTTGCCTATGCTTTATGTATGATTTGCCATAAAATAGACCCAGAATGCTTATAAGTTGCGCTTGATTGCAGGTTTGAGAAACAAGATGACAAAAGTCAAAATCGGCTCGAAACGGAGTGAAACCTGCTCAAGTGTCAAAAATCATGAAAGCAAGGATATTCAGAACTTGGTGCGGACCGCACCATCATGTCATGCGGCCGCACCATAGGAGTTCAGAGAGTTGGCATTCTCGATCGCAAGTGGCGCGGCCGCACTACAAGCTCACGCGGTCCGCGCCCAGCCAATGCGGCCGCGCTACAGGATCACGCGGTCCGCACCACAAAAGTCCAGAGACCATCACAAGCCACTCATGCGGCCGCACTACAAGTTCGCGCGGTCCGCGCCAGTCATCATGCGCCCGCACTCCATCATTGTGCGGTCCGCATCAACATCTTCAGAAGGCAAGTCTCAGAAGTCAAGCAACCCAGTGCGGCCGCGTGCCAACTTCGTGCGGACCGCACGGACCCCGCAAGGTATTTTTGTCCGGTTTTTTTAGCCTAGTATAAATAGAATATTTGCCATTTTTAGGTGGAGGATTGTATCAGATATTGAGCTGCGCTCGTGAGAACCAAAGCTTTTGCCTATTTTTGGTATTTTGAGTTTGTTTTATCATAGATTATTGTAGTTTAACATTAGCAATTAATTAATATGGTTGTTTGATCTTCTATTTCTTCAATTTCCTCTTTAATTATGTCTAGCTTAACCCATTAGCTAGGGTTGTGGCTCAACCCTGGTGTGGGTAATGGGTGTGATTATTTAATGCTTGAATTATGTTGGGTGTTTGCTATTTGGGTTAATTTTATGATTTAACTAGGATTTGGTGGTTGCAAACACTAAGTCTAGCTTAGTGGGTCTTGACTCTTCTTGAGAAAGAGTGTCTATGACTCCAAAATTAACCCAACAAGGAATTGGGATGGACCCATAAGAATGGTAGTCCCAATTAACGGGTTAAACCTCGAGAGAGAAATTACCCAACTTGAACCCTAAGTTTCTTGGGCTTGTTGGCCTACCCAATTGGTCTCGAGAGAGTCAATTGGGCAAAATCACTCTTTCTACTGAGAGGTGTGAGAGTGAGTGCAATCGTGCAACGGTTATAGCATAAGCCCCCATAATCATCATTCTTGTATTAGGAATCTCTACCTGTTTGTTGACCACCTAGGTAAATGCCACGACCCTAGTGTTTTTCTCTATCTTGCATACATCCTAGAATTAATATTTTAGCATAATTTAGTTATAATTAGTAGTTGTTAAATTGTAGTTGATAATCATAAAAACCCAAAAATGTTAGAAGATCAATTAGAAGCAAATACGCATTTCTAGGCTAAGCAAATATCCAACTCCCTTTCTAGCTCCCTGTGGAAATTGACCCCGATACCACTATTGGGTAAAAGTATTAGCGCCCACTCTTCCTAAGGTTGAGTCCGCTGCGATCACTTTTTGGCACCGTTGCCGGGGAGCTTACGGTGTTGACTATTTGTGTAGCTAGTTTTGTGTTTTGCTTCTCTTTCCTTCTTTTTACTAACTTTATTTGTGTTGATCCATCAGGTACACATGGCTCTAAACGGAAATGACCCTCTTGGCAACGCCTTGGCGGGGGAGGAGGTTGAAGATGTTGAGCAAGATGAGCTTCCGGTACCTCAAGTACCACGGAGAGGTAGAAATGCCAATGCTAATCCAAATGACAACAATCCTACTCCAGACCCTCCTCCGCCACCGCCACCGCCAAGAGCGGTCCCAAGAGTTCTTCCTAATCAAGGTTACGCGAGTGCCATCGTTCCTCCCCGCATCCGGGCAGGGAACTTTCAAATCACAAATGTCATGTTGACCTTGCTCGAGCAAAGGGGATATTTTACGGGCGCCTCCGACCAAAATGCATACAACCACTTGAAGGGGTTCGTAGATACTTGCTGGGGCAGCAAACAAACAAACGTGTGAGAGGATGTGTTGCGATTGAGGCTTTTCCCATTTTTTCTTCGGGGCAAAGCGTTGGACTGGTTAGAAAGGTTACCAAATCATTCTATCACCACATGGGATGAATTGGCGGACAAATTTATTGCCAAGTTCTTTTCTCCAAGTCATATGGCGGCTCTTCGGGACGAGATTCTCGCTTTCAAGCAAATGCCAACGGAACCATTGCATGAGATCTGGGAGCGATATAGAACAATGGTGAAGGAGTGCCCTAACAACGACATGACTGAGGCGATGATCCAGCAGACTTTCTATAGGGGCATCAACACCACGAATCAGTGCATTGTGAACCAATTGGCCAGTGGGAACTTTATGAAACTTTCTTACCAAGAGGCATGTGACGTACTTGATGAAATGCCGACACCTCTTCGGCATGGCAAAGTCGAGCGAATGTACCCCAAGGTAACCCACGGTCATCCATTTGCATAAGGAGTTGAGTGACCATGGCCAAGCTATTGCCGAACTTACGACAATAATGAATCAATTGGCGAAGGCGCAATTGCAACAAGTACAAAATCCGCGCCAAGTCAATGTAATGGAGAATGTTTCTATGCTAAAAAAGAGGCAAAGAGGGCAACAACAACCTCAAGGTAATGGTGAGCAGTTTGACAACAACAATGATGGTGGTGTTTATTCGAACGAGTGTTTTGATGATCAAAGTGAGGAATGCCAATATGTCAATAACTACCAAGGAAATAGAGGAAATCAAGGGAATCAACAATGGCGCCCCCAAGGCAATTGGGGCAATCAACAAGGAGGCGGCAATTGGAGTAACAATAATCAACAACAAGGTGGTAACAATTGGAACAATAACAATCAGAACAACAATTGGGGTAATCAAGGTAATAACCAAGGCAATTGGAACGGGAACAACAACAATTGGAGCAACAACAATAGCAATCAAGGAGGGTGGAATAATGGTGGTAGGGGGCAAGGCTTTCAAAGGCCCCCCATGTTCCAACAACCAAACAATCCACCCCCCTTTCAGTCACAAGGGCCTAGTTCTTCCGGAAGTGATATGGGACGGATAGAGATGATGTTCGAGCAGATGATGAAAAAGAACCAAGATTCTGACGCACAATTGGCTTCACATAACACATCTATCCGGAACCTAGAGGTACAAATAGGACAAATTTCTCAAGCTTTAAATACCCGACCAAAAGGTGCGCTACCAAGTGATACGGTAGTGAACCTGAAGGGGGGTAACAATTATGTGATGGCGGTTACAACTAGGAGTGGAAGAGGTGGTGATGTGCATGCCTCGATTGAGAATCTAGTTGTGAATGATGAAATTGAGTTGCATGATGATGATGCACCTTTGAATGTTGACAATGTGGTTGAACCAATAGTGACAAATGATGTGCGGATTGATATTGATGATGAGGCCGGGGTAGAGACTCAAGATACCGTGAACCCGTCTAGGGAACACATTATTGATATACCCGAGCCGGCGGTGCCCAAGGCCAAGGCACCCTTGCCTAGACCACCTCCACCATATCCTCAGCGGTTAGCAAAGCAAAAGAATGACAATCAGTTCAAGAAATTCATAGACATGATGAAGAGCCTCACAATCAATGTTCCTTTAGTGGAGGCACTTGAACAAATGCCTGGGTACGCAAAATTTATGAAGGATTTAGTCACCAAGAAGCGTTCTATGGAGTGTGAAACAATAAGGATGAAGTACCAAGTTAGTGCGATTGTGCATTCTATGGCCCCGAAACTAGAAGACCCTGGAGCTTTCACTATTCCTTGAACTATCGGGAGTGCGGATTTTGCTAAGGCCCTATGTGACTTGGGGGCTAGCATTAATCTGATGCCGTACTCAGTCTTCAAGACTTTGGGAATTGGGCAACCTAGGCCAACCTCAATGAGACTTCAAATGGCGGACCGGTCGATGAAGAGGCCTTTAGGTATAATCGACGATGTGCTTGTCCGGGTGGACAAATTCATATTGCCGGCCGACTTTGTCATATTGGATTGTGAAGTGGATTTCGAAGTGCCTATTATTCTTGGAAGACCTTTCCTAGCTACGGGGAAGGCATTGGTCGATGTGGAAGCAGGGGAGTTAACATTCTGTGTAGGTGATGAGAAGGTGGTATTTCATGTGTGCAAATCAATGAGACAACCCAATAGCAGGGAGGTGTGTTCATTTGTGGACATTGTCACAGCGGTGATAGTGGATGACACAAGTGCCTTGATTAATGTTGAAGATCCTCTTGAAGTCGTGCTTCTTAACATGGATGTCAATGATGATGCGGGTTGAGTGGAGTGCGTGAATTCATTGCATGGAATGGGTTCATATTCATATGAGCCTAGGAAGCTATCATTGGATCTTGAGAATCGCAAAACTCCGCCAACGAAGCCATCAATTGAGGAGCCACCGGTGTTGGAGTTGAAACCACTTCCTCCACACCTCAGGTATGAATTCTTGGGCTCTAATTCTACTCTTCCAGTTATTCTTTCTTCTTGCCTTACTAACTTGCAGGTTGAGGCCACTGTGGAGGTGCTTCAAAAGCGAAAAAGGGCAATAGGATGGACTTTGGCGGACATCAGGGGAATAAGCCCCGCATTTTGCATGCATAAGATCATCTTGGAGGAGGATGCACGGCCATCTCTTGAACATCAAAGGAGACTCAACGAGGTGATGCAAGAAGTAGTAAAGAAAGAGGTTATCAAGTGGCTTGACGCCGGTGTGGTTTACCCGATCTCGGATAGTTCATGGACCTCTCCAGTCCAATGTGTGCCAAAGAAGGGTGGAATGACGGTAGTGACCAATGCCAACAATGAGTTGATTCCTACTCGGACAGTTACGGGTTGGAGAGTGTGTATGGACTATAGAAAGCTGAATAAGGTGACAAGAAAAGATCATTTCCCACTACCATTCTTGGACCAAATGCTCTATCGTCTTGCGGGCCGGGCCCTTTACTGTTTTCTAGATGGCTACTCGGGGTATAATCAAATTCTCATTGCCCCGGAGGATCAGGAGAAGACAACCTTACATGTCCTTATGGCACGTTCGCTTTCTCGAGAATGCCATTTGGACTATGTAATGCCCCGGCGACCTTCCAAAGATGTATGATGGCAATTTTCACCGATATGGTGGAGGATATCTTGGAGGTATTCATGGACGACTTCAGCGTGGTGGGAGATTCATTTGAGGAATGTTTGGTGCACTTGGATAGGGTATTGGCGAGATGTGAAGAAACCAACCTTGTGCTCAACTGGGAAAAATGCCATTTTATGGTGCAAGAGGGTATTGTAGTGGGTCACAAAATCTCAAGGCAAGGAATTGAAGTTGATAAGGCAAAAATAGAGGTTATCTCAAGGCTCCCTCCCCCTACTTCTGTCAAAGGGGTGAGGAGTTTTCTTGGTCATGCCGGGTTCTACCAGCGATTCATTAAAGATTTTTCAAAATTTGTGAACCCGCTTTGCAAATTGCTAGAGAAGGATGTCAAGTTTATCTCTGATGAGAAGTGTATGGAGTCTTTTGAGCTATTGAAACACAAGTTGACCACAACTCCTATCATCACCGCACCTAATTGGGATTTGCCTTTTGAACTTATGTGCGATGCGAGTGATGTAGCGGTGGGTGCGGTGCTAGGCCAAAGGATCAACAAGATGTTCCATCCTGTGTACTATTCTAGCAAGACGATGAATGAGGCCCAAAGAAACTACACAGTGACGGAAAAGGAGCTATTGGCTATTGTGTTCGCAATGGAGAAATTTCGACCTTATCTTATGGGAGCAAAGGTGATCATACACACGGACTATGCAGCCCTCCGGTATTTGATGACTAAGAAGGATTCGAAAGCAAGATTGATAAGGTAGGTGCTACTCCTTCAGGAATTTGACTTAGAGATTGTGGATAGAAAGGGAAAGGCGAATCAAGTTGCGGACCATTTATACCGGTTAGAGGAAGAGGGGAGACCATGTGATGGTATTGAGATTAATGATAGGTTCTGCGATGAGCAGCTTCTTTCCGTTTCTATGTGTGATATGCCATGGTTCGCGGACATCGCCAACTTCATTGTGACTGGTAATGTCCCTTGTGAGCTCTCTTCCAACCAAAGGAAGAAACTCAAGCGGGATAGCTTGGATTTCTATTGGGATGATCCGTATTTGTTTAAAATTTTCACGGATGGAGTGATAAGAAGATGTGTACCGGAAAGTGAACAAATGAGCATATTGGAGGCTTGTCACTCTTCTCCCTATGGTGGCCATCACGGGGGGGTGAGGACGGCCTCAAAAGTTTTGAGTTGCGGATTTTATTGGCCGACACTGTTCAAGGATGCTAGTGAATTGGTGAAGAGATGTGATGCATGTCAAAGAGCCGGCGGTATTTCCAAGAAGGATGAGATGCCCCTCAATACAATTCTCGAGGTGGATATTTTTTATGTTTGGGGAATCGATTTCATGGGTCCGTTTGTGAGCTCTTGTGGTAACACTTACATTCTCGTAGCGGTGGACTATGTCTCAAAGTGGGTGGAAGCTGTGGCTCTACCCAACAATGAAGCCCGAAGTGTTGTAGCATTCTTGAAAAAGAGTATCTTCACGAGGTTTGGTACTCCTCGGGCCATTATTAGTGATTGGGGGTCCCATTTTTGCAACAAGGCTTTCGACTCATTGCTTGCTAAGTATGGAGTTAACCACAAAGTGACCACCCCCTATCATCCACAAGCTAGCGGACAAGTGGAAGTCTCAAATCGGGAGATAAAGAGTATTTTGTCCAAAACGGTGAATGCTAATAGGACCGATTGGTCGAAGAAATTGGATGATGCTCTTTGGGCTTATCGGACGGCTTACAAGACTCCAATTGGTATGTCTCCGTATCGGTTGGTGTTTGGTAAAGCTTGCCATCTTTCGGTGGAACTTGAGCACAAGGCTATGTGGGCATTGAGGAAGTTGAACTTAGAATGGGATGTTGCAGCCAATCTCCGTGTGGAGCAATTGAATGAGCTTGATGAGTTTAAATTTCATGCCTACTCCGGCTCGTCCTTGTACAAAGACAAGATGAAGTACCTTCACGACAAATATGCTCGGGGAAAGGAATTCAAGATTGGTGATATGGTTCTTCTTTTCAACTCCCGGTTGAGGTTATTTCCGGGCAAACTCAAGTCTAAGTGGAGTGGCCCTTTTGAAGTGGTATTTGTGACTCCTTTTGGTGCTCTTGATCTCAAAAACAAAAATGGTGAGGTATTCCGGGTTAATGGGCATCGCGTGAAGCATTACTTGGGGAAGATTGATGACAGCCACGTGGTGGCACTCCTTCATTTGAAATGAAGAGATGGTAACATGCATCGTGCCGCGACGTTAAATCAGGCGCTTCTTGGGAGGCAACCCATGTCTTTTTCTATTTCTTTGATTTTCTTTATAGACTAGGATTTTTGAGCTAATGGTTTGTGAGATGTTGTAGGGATAATGTTGAACCGGTGCAGAACAAAAGCAAAAAAAATGTCAGGTCTCTGAAGTTTGCCAACGTGGCCGCGCTACAAAACAGAGCGGTCCGCGTAGGCTGGTGCAATGAGGTGTTGAGTCTTTAAAGTTGCCAGCGCGGCCGCGGAGCACTTTTGTGCGGTCCGCGCTGGGAAGGCTAAAATGTTCATGCTCTCTGAAGTTTCCCACGCGGTCGTGTAACAAAACAGTGTGGTCCGCGTGGGCAGCTCAGTTCAATGTGAAGGATAGAAATCCAGCGCGGTCCGCGTCCATTTCTGCGCGGCCGCGCTGGTAGGTAGGTGATGGGTCCCACAGGTTTTCTATAAATAGAGACCCTAGCCCTCATTTTACCCTTTACGCACTCTGACTCCCTGAGCTTAAATTTTTACTATTCACTGAGACCTTTGCTTTTAAGTAGTTAAATCTTCATAATCCCTGGTAACATTCCTTGCTAATCTCATTCATAGTTTTAATTTTTAATTATTGTGCTTGCTTCCCAGTAGTATAACTTCTTATTTTCTTCTCAATTTTTTTTAGGTTTAATGATTAGCTTAGTTTTTTGTGTTTATCTTGCACATTGGGCATGAACTTCAATATGATTAATTGAGTAGGGACAACTAGGACTCAAAGATTTGATGAAAAATGGACCAAAATGCTAAACCCTGGTTCAGTTCAATTAAATGGCCCAGCGCGGCCGCGCATCTTTTCTGCGCGGTCCGCGTGGATTCTTCTGTGATGCCTACTTTAGCCAGCGCGGCCGCGTCACATTTTTGCGCGGTCCGCGCTGGCCCAACGCGGCCGTGGTCCATATCAGTGCGGACCGCGTTGGGGGGATTCAGAGAGGTTCACTGGGGGCATATGCCCTGCGCGGTCCGCGCTCCAGACATACGCGGTCCGCGCCCCTGTGTTCTGCTTCTGTGTTATGCAAATTAACTGTGTTTTCCCCTCCTGTGTGATTCATCTAATTCACTGCATGTGCTTAAACTAACAATGTTAGACGTGTATTTTTTGCAGATCCTGGTTAAGAAACGAGGAGGTAAAGAACAAGAACAACCCGGGAGAGGTGGTTCCTCCCGAGGGGGAAAGGGAAAGAGAATTGCTAAAATCACTCCCCAGGCCCGTGCAAACATTAAAAAGACTCGTAAGCTGATACGGGCTGCTGATAGGGCTGCCTCCCACTCTTCGGGGAGTGAGTATGCACCTTCCCGGAGCATCACCTCAGAATCAACCCCCACTCACACCTCTGACCCATTCCAATTACATGACACCCCTTCACCTTCACCCACCTCCAAGAGACAGGTCAACTTAGTCTCGGATTCGTCTGATGAGTCCGTAGCAAGGAGTGAAGAACAATACTCCACCTCCCCCACAGCTTCATTATCTGGGGAGAGTTCAGGATATGGTGAGGGAGGTGAGCCTCAAGTCGGGGGAGTTGATCGAACCAGAAAACCTGAAGCCTGGGCAGACAGATTTGTGAGTGAGATAGCGTTCCACAAATTTAGAGAGTGGTGGCCCGTGAGGAAATTGATCCCGGAGAGACAATTCATTGACAGTGATCTTCTACCTCTCAACCCAAAGGTGCAAGAGCAATTCCGTACTAGAGATGGCTGGGGCTTCTTCAAGGAGAGATGTATTGATGCCAATGAGCATATGGTAAAAGAGTTCTATTGCAATGTTTCTCATGTGGTTAAGGACCACAAAGGCGACGAAGGTGCGAGATAAAATGGTGGTTTTTGATGGGAAGTCCTTGAATGAATATTTGGGGTTCAAAGAGGAGGATGAAACATAATACTTAGCGAAGTTAGCAATGGGTGAGGAGGTGCGTCCTTGGTTGGCCGAGTACTTGGCAGCCCCAGGCACTGTTCCAAAATGGTTGAAGGCGGGGGAGAAGATTCTACGGAACACATTCAATTTTGAAGCCAAGGGTTGGTTGACATTCGTTTGTAGTAGACTTGATCCCTCCACACATGATCACTCAGTTCCTCTTGCCCGGGCTGTTCTTGTGGCATCTATCATGGCCGGGCCTCCTCTCAATGTGGGCAAAATCATCTCGAGGGTGATCTCTACGGTCGGACAGGAGACCAACACAAACTACCCCTTCCCAAACACTCTGTCCATGTACTTTAGGGATTTGGAAGTGAAGAAAAAGCACTTTGATGTCAAGGCAAAACCGGTGGCCCCCTATTCATGGTATAGCCAATTGGGTTCCGACAACCCAAAATCCAAAAAGTACCAGCCACCCACTTCTGCCCCAACTGGCCAGTCTGAGGAGCCAGTTGTGGGCGAGCCTTCTGCTGGACCATCCTCCATCCCTGCCACTTCCACCAGTGAGCCTTTGCCCCCGGCCCGTCTTCTGTTGTTGGCCCTTCTACTTCAGCTGACCCGGCAGTCCCTTCATCAAAGACTCATCGGTTCACTGCCCACCAGCTCAGCCAGTCTTTAGCCAGTCTGAAAACCTGGATGTCAGCAGCGACCTCGAAGTTGTCTACCTTGGCTACTACAGTTGAGGCACATTCAGCACCAGCCATTGCTCAGATTCCTCCTTCCATTGAGGAGACATTGAAGAAGCTCCTGGCCAACCAGAGAAGATTTTGGAGACCCAGGCCACCTTGACTACGGCGGTAGCCTCGCATGGCAAGGCTTTGAAAGAGCTTGCCAAGGAACATAAGAAGATGAGAAAGTCAAGGGTGTCTCGGGAGTCGGTAAAGAAGCTGCGAGCAGATGTGGACAAGCTTTTGGCAGACCAGATGCCATTAGACTTGCTATTGGGGGATCCATCTCTAGATCCAGCAGCAGCACAGCCACAGCAAGAGGAGGAGCCTAGGCACCCAAGGAAGAAGAGGAAGCTTCCTAGCACTGAGGGTGTTGTGATAAAGGTGGCACAGGTTCAGGAGGGTACTTCCACTGCTCCACCAGATGTTCAGCCGGTCCATGACCCGGCCCCTGTCCCAGCAGCAGAGCAGCAGTAGGTCGGGAACTAGTCTAAGGTTTCCGCCAGTACAGAGGACCAGGGGACCACTGATCAGCCCATGCAGACGGATCAGGCTTGAGGAGCCACTCTATATCCTTTCTCTGTTTTTATGCTTATTTTGGTAGTTGGCATTGGGGACAATGCCAGCTCTTATTCGTGGGGGTGCGCCCTACTGTTTTGATTTTTGATACATTTGGATGATTGTATATATTTGAGTTTTAGTTTATGTTTTTAGATTTGATAGTTGGCCTGTATATAACTGCTAATTTTGGCTACTTCTCTACTTTATGTATATATTCATCCCCGTTGTATATTCTACTCCCCATTGTAGATATTCATTCGGTTTTTCTATTTTCGTTAAAAAATTTTGTTTTTACCTTGGTAGTTAGGATCGTAGCCTTTTGTTTTGGTTTTGGCGTTGTCAATAAGCCCTTGGTTTTCTTAATGCCACGGTTCTTTCTAAGGGTAGAGTGTTGTGCGAACCGGGTGGCTCTTCCCAATGATAGATGGTGTGACAACCTTCTTAAGGGTTTGAGTCCGTTTTGATTTTTTTTCTTTTTTTTTTGATATTTCGTAGTTAAGGGTACCTCAGGCAAAGCTTCACTTGGACCTAACACATTTGCCTTTGATCCCATGATCAAAGACATAATGTTGTGTTTAGGGTATGGTGAAAGTCGTAGCCTTGAGACTCTTGTGTTGACCAAACAATCATCATGTGGTCTTTTTGGACCATTGTGCGCTTGAATCATGACTAAGGTCGTTGCGGCCCTCGACTCGATATCTTTAGCAATCCTTGAGGGTGTGTGGTGAGAATTAGAATTGTGAGTCCAAGTCCCGAGCCGATGGTCTAGAACTTGCCCCGAATGTTTGTTGAGGCGAAATCCTAGGTGAAATTTGACTTGAGAAGTGATTATAGGCTCTCCTTGATCCAAATGCTAAGTTGAACACTTCCATAGCCTACCAATGAAATGATTCCCTAGTTAACCTTTTTGAGCCTTAAACCTTTTTCTTTCATGAACCAATGTTAGAAGCCTATACCCGTTTTTACCCTCTCTTGGCACCCACACTACCCTTGAGCAATAGCAAAGTCAAAGTTTGGGGGGAGAGACAAGAAGGAAACAATGTGATAAAAAGGTACAAAAGCAAAAAGAAAAGGAAGGCAATGGAAAAGAAAGAAAAGAAAAGACAAAAAGAAAGATCAAAAATAAGAACAAAAAGGGGATTCAAAGAAAACAAAAGTGAAAAAGGATGTGGAGAAAGTAGAAAAAGGAGAAATGTGTTGAATTGCATAAGAAAGAGCGACGGTGCGTCTCTCTAACCCCTTGAAAGAGAACTGAATACTCTAATGAGTCAAGAAAGTGTACCAAAATAAGACAAAAGAAGTGCTTAAGGGAAGATTGAAATTGAACCCACTTGAGCAAAAACATTTCCTACCCGTACCCAAAAGCCTACACAATGACTCCACAAAAGCCCTATATGATCTTGAGTTGAAGGGAGCCTACATTAGTGGATAATTACATAAAGGGCAAGCATATGGTACCTAGAGCCGGACTTGTGACCTTCTTTTTGAGAGAATTGAGTGGAAATCCCATCAACCTCGATTTGTGTGTCAATACTCTAAAAGGTAAGGTTCGCTTAGGGAGAATTGAGGATGTTTGAGTTTGGGATCCACAATGACCAAGGTATTTGAGAAAAGCTCTTTGATGAAATGTGTCAACCCTTGATGCTCTTGTGGCACACTTGATCCATAGTTTTCAAAAGCTTAAAATGTGTTAATGATGCATTCGTATTGAGGGCAATTGTTAGTCCCAATTGATGCTTGTTGAGGTTACTTTAGGATGGCTGGAAACTCTTGGATTGCCTTTTTAAGGGCGGGTCTTATTTTGTTTGCTTGAGGACAAGCAAAGGTTTAAGTTTGGGGGAGTTGATAAGTTAGGATTTTCACATGATTATACCCCTACTTGCTATTGCTTTTGTTATGAATTTCCACAAAACAGTCCCAAAATGCTTACAAGTTGCGCTTGATTGCAGGTTTGTGCGACAAGATGACAAACGTCAAAGATTGGCTCAAAACGGAGTGAAACCTGCCAAGTGTTAAAGACCAAGTGAAGTGGGGAACAAGAAGACCTAGCGCGGACCGCACTGTTTTGCCACGCGGCCGCGCTAGGAGATTCAGAGACTGGTTCATTCAAGGGCATTCTGCGCGGTCCGCGCTCCTTTTTACGCGCGAATGCAATTCAAATAGTGCAAATAAGCACAGAAGTCGCCCCTCGGGCACCACACTAAATTAACAGATAATGTCAGGCAATCCGGTAGATATCAGATGAAGTAGCACAAACAACAGGTAAAGGCAAGCAAATAAGATAAAGTAAACACACAGAACAGTACTACTACCGCTGCAGCGTGCAGCCCGCTCCACATATCGCTGTGGCGTGCAGCCCGATTCATTTATCGTCGATGGCGCTCACTGGGGGTGTGCAGACTCCGGGAGGGGCCCCTTACGGCCCAAGCGCAATAATAAGCCATCTCGTGGCATCAACTAGGCCCTCGGCCTTATATCAATATCAATATCATACTGCTGCGGCGTGCAGCCCGATCCCATACTCAGTCCAAAAATCACATAAGCCCCTCGGGCACAATCATATAGAAATATTCAGCCCAAACTTTATTAAAGATATTAATTAAGTTTCAAGTTTAAGAAAAGGTGGGTGAGTTTGCAAAACAGTATTAAATACTAGGACTGAGTTCAATGATATGCACAAATGGTAAGAAACCAGTAATAACAATCCCTGAAGGATTCAATCAATTGGCACGAAGCCCAAATATAGCAATCAACTCAATTGAAATGATAATAAGTGAATTTCAGTCAAATACGCAGTATATTCATCTACCGGGACGGACTAAGTCACAATCCCCAACGGTGCTTGATAAGTTAGGATTTTAACATGATTATACCCCTACTTGCTATTGCTTTTGTTATGAATTGCCACAAAACAGTCCCAAAATGCTTTCAAGTTGCGCTTGATTGCAAGTTTGAGCGACAAGATGACAAATGTCAAAGATCGGCTCAAAACGGAGTGAAACCTGCCAAGTGTTAAAGACCAAGTGAAGTGGGGAACAAGAAGACCTAGCGCGGACCGCACTGTTTTGCCACGCGGCCGCGCTAGGAGATTCAGAGACTGGTTCATTCAAGGGCATCCTGCGCAGTCCGTGCTCCTTTTTACGCGGTCCGCGCTTTTGAAGTTCAGAGGCTTGCAAATTCAAGGAAAAGTCCCACGCGGCCGCGCTACAAATCAGTGCGGTTCGCGTGGATGAGATTCAGAGAGATGGTGCTTTTGCCAAAGTACTGCCATGCGGCCGCGCTCCATTTATACGCGGTCCGCGCCCGTCTTCAAGCGCGGCCGCGCTATATTTCTGCGCGGTCCGCGCTAACCCCGCAGGGGTATTTTTGTCCAGTATTCCATCCCGGTATAAATAGGACATTTTACCATTTTTAGGTCAAGTTTGGTATATCAGATAGCTGCTGCGCTCGTGAGACATATGTTTTAGCCTATTTTGGGCATTTTAGCTTTATTTCATCATAGAATATTGTAGTTTAACATTAGCTATTAATTAATATGGTTATTTCTTCTTCTATTTCTACTGTTTCTTCTTTAATTATGTCAAGCTAAACCCATTAGCTAGGGTTGTGGCTCAACCCTAGTGTGGGTAATTGATGGGTGTTGCTATCTAAGGTTAGGATGATATTGGGTGTTTGCTATTTGGGTTAATTTTAGGTTTTAATTTATAATTGGTGGTTGCAAACACTGAAGCTTTGTGGGTTTAACTCTTCTTGAGAAAGAGAGTCCATGACCCCAAAATTGACCCAACAAGGAATTGGGATGGACCCATGAGGAATGGTAGTCCCAATTAACGGGTTAAATCTCGAGAGAGTAATCACCCTACTTGAACACTAGTTGCTTGGTCTAATTGGCCTACCCAATTGGTCTCGAGAGAGTCAATTGGGCAAAATCACTCTCTCTACCGAGAGGTGTGAGAGTGGGTACAATTGTGCAACGGTTATAGCATAAGCCCCAAGTATATCATCTTATCCTTAGTATCATCTACCCGTTGGTTAACCACCTAGGTAACGCCACGACCCTAGTCCCTTTCTCTATATTAATTACAACTTAGCAATATCTCCATAGCATAATTTAGCTTCATCTATTAGTCTTAAAGTAGAAGATATAAAAATCAAAACCAAAAATGTTAGAAGTGATATTAGAAGAACAACCGCAACTCTAGGCTAGACCGATATTATAACTCCTTTACTAGCTCCCTGTGGAATTTCGATCCCGATCCACTATTCGGGTATTAGTTATTGCTACCCACTCTTCCTACCATTGTGAAGTGCTGAGACGGCTACGATCAGTGCTCTACCCCACGCTTGCTATCCGGCGTGCAAGTCACCTCAATATAGCACTACGATGTGCAGATACGGGGTTTCAAACCCTCAAAATATCATTTACAATTATTACTCACCTCGAACCGGCGAAATCTCTAGCTCGCGACACCTTTGCCTCTCAAATCGACCTCCTCGCGCGTCGAATCTGACCAAAACCACATCGAATACGTCACAACATGCCAATGGAACAATACCCAATCGAAGACAATCGAAAAATAGCGAAAATCTCGAAATTAGCAAAACCCGAGCCCCGGTCCCACTTCTCGAAAATCAGAAAATTTAACATCAACGGACTCCTTATCTCGCCACGAGTCTATACATATAAAGATTACCAAAATCGGAGTCCAAATGACCCCTCAAATCCCAATTTGAAATATTAAAACTCAAGCCCTAGTTCTTCCCCTTTTTGCTAAGTTTCCATGGATTT